>NW_027507693.1:593690-716190 GCF_037356315.1 Lithobates pipiens | reverse complement strand
CAGACGTTTACAGTACCTTGGCTCTTCCTGCTGGGTACTGCACTGTAGGGGGAGACAAAGAGCACACACTTTACCCTAATGTGAGGAGCTCCCGCACAGAGCCGATTTCAGTTCGGCTGATGATAGAGGAGCTCCTCTCAGCCTCCCCTCCTACGGAAGATTACAGGGGGCCTGAGGGCCCCCTGCAGCAAGGGGCCCGGTCGCCATGGCGATCTTGGCGACCCCTATAATTCCACCACTGACAGCAGTATGCTCTACCCTTGCATTCTAAGTATATAACATTTAAAAAATAAAAAAGGAAGAAGAAACCCTGCAAACCAACTTTCCAGATAAATCTCTCATTCACCAATAGACAGCATCACGCAGGTTTACAAAAGCGGCAAACTGCACTTCAAAAATAAGCCCACGTCACCTCTCTAGTGACTGACAAACTTCACAACATGAAAGTGGTGTACATACCGGAATGTGACTTGATATTCACTTCTTCCAACGCACTGGATGATCTGGTCACAGACTCTGATAAATTCAATCCACTCTAGATAAAATCCAAAATGGAAAGTAAGAAACAGCACAGAGTCACCTGGGTTTAAAAGTCCAAAACCTGTCCTGAAAGGAGGATACAACATTGTAACAAGTTAGGGTTCACTGTCTGGTCACAAGCAAAGGCCAGTGCTCCAAATTTAAAAAAAAATGCTGCCAATCTCTTGTCTGAAAAACTGACATCCTGGGAGACAGAAGAAAGCTTTTGCAAGCAAAACCTATACATTAAAAAAAGGTAAGGGTTTTTCCTTGGATAGGTTTTTCTTCATAAGCTATAAGGCTTGATTCACACCCATGCATATTTGGTGCTTTTTGCATTCTGCAGATTTTCACTACAGCCCACTTAAAGCGGTTCTGCACACATAATAATACATTTTCCCATTCTGTTGCCTCTAGACCGTACATTTGATAATGCCACATTATTATTATTTTTTTGATTAATCTACCTTTTGTAATTTGTAGTATTTGATTTTCCTCCCCTGCGGCGATGGGCGGTCTCTTGCGGGGATCAGCATCACTTCCTGCTGAACCCCGCACTGTCTCCTGGGATCTCGTCCAAGTAATCACAGGAGACATTGCGGCTAATGCAGCCGAAATCTCGCGAGATTTCGGCTATTACAGCTGAAATCTCGCGAGATTTCGGCTGTATTAGCCGAAATCTCGCGAGATTTCGGCTGCATTAGCCGCAATGTCTCCTGGGATTACTTGGACGAGATCCCAGGAGACAGTGCGGGGTTCAGCAGGAAGTGATGCTGATCCCCGCAAGAGACCGCCCATCGCCGCAGGGGAGGAAAATCAAATACTACAAATTACAAAAGGTAGATTAATTTAAAAAAAAAAAAATGTGGCATTATCAAATGTACGGTCTAGAGGCAACAGAATGGGAAAATTTATTTTCCTGGTGCCTCCATGGCAGCATACCTGTGACAAGCTCCGCCTTGGCTCCTCCCTCAGGACTAGTGAATATTATAAAAGAAAAGGTTAGTACAGCCCCCGCATTCTCCTTTTTTTCCTCATACCTCATGGCAGTGAATCCTGGTCGGCGTCCTTACCTTCTGCAGTCGGCAGCTTCCGTCCGGGTTCAAGCCTCTCCCAGACGCAGTTCCTTCTCTTGGGCAGCTAAACGCGCTTATAAGGTTGGAAGTCCCTTCTGTAGGATCTTTTGGGACAAGCAGTTTGTCTCTTAAGTAAGAGCTTTATCTGCAAGTTGATCAGGCACCAGCTCATTCATGGTAACGGAGGCAGCAGCTATTTCTACATTTCTTTTTTTTTTTCCTCCTTCTCTCTTTTCTTCCTTCCTTTCCTTTCCCTTTTAGGTTTTATATCTTTTATCTTTTCTCTTCCCTCTCTCTTTTGCTCTCTTCCCCTCCCCAACCTTCCATTTCTTTCTTTCTTTCTTTCTTTTCTTTTGACCTCCCATTTGTTTGTTTCTCTCAGAGAAAAAAACCTCCCTCTTAGCCCCTGCCGCCATTCCCGGCTCCATAGGAGCCGCGCGCGCTCAGCGCCGGCGTTTTATTTAACTTTCGGCGTTCCCCGCCGTGCTCTGCGCATGCGCCGGCGGTGTGAGGCTTCTAGCTTACTGTTCCGCCGATCGGCGCATGCGCAGTGGATTCGGAGGCCGCGGCGGCCATCTTTGATAAGGGCACAGTGACATTTATGCCCTCAAAATGTCAAAGACAGGATAGAGGCGTGCCCTGCCTCTCCTGTTCTACTGTTTATCTCCCTGATGGCCTCAGTGGGACGCCTGTGGCTGCAGGGAGAACTGCTACTCTGAGCTTTAATATAATAAAAAAAAAAAAAAAAAAAAGAGAGAAGATGGGTTAATTAATTAATTAAATAGTATAAAATGACATAAACATATTAAATTATCAAATAAAATTAATAAAAAATAATTAAATTAATTATATTTTATTTACAAAAAATAAAAAATTAAAATATATATATAATTTAACCCCCCCCCCCCAAAAAAAAAGGGACAAGAAGACAAAATGTAGATTTAGACGTATTTTAGATGTATTTATCGAAGTCCCTTTTTCCAGTCAAGGACACGGTTGGTTGATTTTTCTCCTCTAAAACTCTTTTCTTAGCTGCTGCTTCTGCTAATCCGTCTAGTATGAGCCATTCGGCCCCCGCACAAGATCCTACTCTACACCTGAGGTAAGGACCTACGTCCAGGTAAGTTGATACACTTTTAAAAAAACAAAAGAGTGCACTCAGGCTGGTACTTTATGTATTTCAGCCCTGTACGCCAGAAGATGTCTAAGAGGACCTCAAGGCGACATGAAGACGATGATGACTCTAGTCACAGCAGAGACAGGTCGTCCTGGCATGGGGATTATAGAAGTGGCAGAAAGAATCGGCCAAAAAGGCGCCATCACTCATGCTCCCCGAGACCTAGATCTCCAAGATGTCAGGCGTGTGGAGTTGCCCCACTTTCAGACAAACTGATCTGTTTGAGATTGCCTCAGGGACGATGCAGCGGACAGAGAATCTGAAGGTCTGCAAATGGCGGACCTACTTAGGAAAGCAGTAAAGGACTCCCTTGCGGAATTGGTAGCCACAATGACGACGCAACAACCAGCGTCTCCTCCTCAGGAGCAAACGGCTGAGGCTTCCATCTGTCCACAAGTGGAATTTTTCGTCTGATGTCGGCATCCTCCTCTAAACATCAGGAAGAGAATGCCATCTCAGAGGAATCATCTGATGACCTAGATGCCTCTGGCTTTGCTTTCGCCATGGTCCAGCCTTATGTACAGGCAGCTAAACAAGCGATCGGCTGGGAGAGACCAACACCGAGGTTTAAGAAGTCTAAATCGTACTTCCCCTTTCTCAAACGCCAGATCTCAGTTTTTCCTCTCATGGAGGAGATCAGGGATGTGATTGAGGAAGAGTGGGAAAAGACAGAGAAAATGTTCTCTATTAAATCGGTTGGGAAAGTTATTCCCTCTCTCATAGGCTGATTCCGCAATGCTGGAGGGTTCTCCAGTGGTCGATGCAGCAGTGGTAAGGTTGGCAAAGAATGTCACATTGCCCCTGGAAGACTCAACTTCTTTTAAGGCTCCACTGGACAGAAGGATGGATCTCGATCTCAAGAAAAGCGTACCAGATGGCAGACAACGCCTGTAAACCTGTCATAGCCCTGACATCAGTGTCCAATGCGCTACGCGTCTGGACAGATAATATAGAGTCGGCAATCCAACAGGACATCCCAGAGGAGGATATAATCAAGGCCTTGGATGAGCTGAAGTTCTCAGCAGACTTTATTGGTGAAGCCGCCATCGATTCAATTCCTTGCTCCGCAAGGGCAATGCTCCACACAGTTATGGCCAAATGGGCCTTGTGGCTGAAACCATGGGCAGCAGATATCGCCTCCAAACAGAACTGGTGCAAGATACCATTTGATGGTGAAGCCTTGTTTGAGGGAAAAACTGGACAAGGACATCTCTCGAGTCACTGGTGGAAAATCAGGCCTGCTACCCCAAGACAGGTGATCTAGGCGCTCCAGGACAATCGCACCCAGATTCCAATACTCCAAGAATAAGGATTACCGATAGTCCAGGCAGGGAAAAGGCTTCAGGCATAATTGGGAAAGCACACAGTCCACGTTCCTCAAAACCCGAAGACAGAGACCAATACCTACCCCACAGGATTCTACTAAATCCTTTTGACGCCTGGCCAGCCCAAGCGATTCCTGTGTGGGCCAAGCTAAGACACTTCTCAAAGATCTGGGAACAAAAGTGCAGGGATTCTTGGGTAGTCTCCACAGTCAAATACGGCCATTTTTGGTCATTCCTAGACAAACCTCCCAAGGTCTTCTTCTCCCTGACAAGGGTGTCAAGGTTCCCCCCTAAAAAACGGAAGTGCTACAGCAATTTCTTCTCTCCTTGCAGTAACAGCAAGCGGTAGTTCCAGTGCCTCCATCAGAGAGATTTTTGGGTTTTTACTCAACCCTGTTTCTAGTCCCCAAGAGAAATGGAGGGTGGAGACCCGTGATAGACCTAAAAAGTCTAAATCGTTATTTCTTCCTAGTAAGATTCAAAATGGAGTCACTACGAACGATTATTTGTGTAGACCAACCAGGGGGCTGGATGTTGTCAATAGTCTTGCAGGACGCTTACCTGCATATACCCATACTCCCTCCTTTCCAGAAGTATCTGAGATTAGCGGTGGGGCAGGTACATCTCTAATTCCAGAGTCTTCCATTGGGCCTCTGTACATCGCCAAGAGTCTTCACAAAGACCCCGATTGCCATCATAGCCCCTCTGAGAGAATTGGGGCTTCGGGTATGCCACTACTTGGACGACCTTCTACTCCTGGCAAAAGACTGTGGAACAGGTGGTATCTATCCCAACCCATACACTTGACGACCTTGATGCTCAGGAGTCTGCATTGGTGGACGAAGAAACAGACACTTCTGAAATCACGCCCGTTAGGGCATGTCGACTGGATCACAATTACTACCAATGCCAGTGCAGCAGGTTGGGGAGCACACAGCAACCGGATCTCAGTGCAGCGTAGATGGTCCTTCCATACAACAGGCCTGGTGTCGAATGTCCTGCAGGTCAGAGCGGCCTACCTTGCGTTACTAGCCCTAAGGTTCGAGGTTACAGGGAAACCTGTTCTCCTCCGAATGGACAACAGGGCTGCGGTATCCTATGTACACCGGCAAGGGGGGACACGCAGCAGGTCCCTCCTGAAGGAGGTGGAACCCATAATACTCTGGGCAGAAAGGAATCTAAAGGACCTGAGGGCAGTTTATCTGCCCGGCCATCTCAACTTGAGGGCCGACCGCCTTTCCCGCAAGTTTGCGGATGCCAACGAATGGTCTCTACACCCGGAGATTTTCGACTGGATAGTGAACCAGTGGGGTCCCCTCGAGCTAGACCTATTTGCAACAGCATTCAATACCAAGCTTCCAAGGTGCATCTCAAGGCTTCCTCAACCCCAAGCGGAGGCATTAGATGCCCTCTCAGCCCCCTGGGCATGCAATCGGGCCTATGCCTTCCCTCCACGGCCTTTCATTCCAAGATTCCTGTCAAGGCTTATGATAGAAACCTCGACAGTGATAACGGTCCTACCGTACTGGCCAACACATCCTTGGTTCCCCACAGCAATGTATCTAAGTACCCGACTTCCAGTCAAGGTTCCAATAATATCTCTTCGCCTCTCGCAAGGATGTCACACCCTTCCAGATCCCCGCAGGCTGGATCTTCACATCTGGCAGCTGAAAGGGAAAGGTTCCAATCTCTAGGGTGTTCCAACAAAGTGATCGCAACCCCACTCAAGGCAAGAAAACCATCCACAAACAAAAGTTCAGGGCCTTCATGATTGGCAGAAGCTGTGATCCAGATTCCCCATCATCCTCTCAAATTCTTGAGTTTTTGCAGGCAGGCCTAGACCTAGGTCTTGCACTAGGTACACTAAAAGTACAGGTATCAGCAATTTCATTGGCAAACCAGTAGAAGATGGGCCGAGGACTCATTAATAATACAGTTCTTCAAAGCTGTCAAAAAGATCCGACCGCCAACTAAACAATCTTTTCCCACTTGGGACCTTGCTATTATCCTAGAGTCCTTAGCCAGTCCACCTTTTTGCCCCTTCGGAGTCAGCATCGCTTTGGAATCTAGCCTAGAAGCTAGCCTTCCTGATAGCTATAACCTCTGGCAGACGGGTTTCAGAGCTCCAAGCTTTAGGAGCAGATCATAATCATATCATATTCTATCCGGACAGAGTAGAACTCAGAACAGTGCGAGGATTTATTCCCAAAGTCGCATCATCCTTAAACATGTCAGAGCCTTGGGCACTCCCAACATTTTCAGAACAGGACTCTGGTTCTCTTCATGGAAAGATCAGTGTGGCTATAGCTGACAACACTAGTAATTTGAAAACAGCCCACTGTCATACTGCAATGCCACAGTGGGAAAGATTACCCCATCCAAAGAGAAATGTGTGAATGGGGGATCCACTTTTCCCTCCTTCAACCTGCATGTTAAAGTAAAATAAAAAAAACACCATGTGTATGGCTTGAATAAAACTATGCGAAAGAACACAAATGGACAGTCACTTGCACCGTATAGTTTCTGGTAGTTCTAAAGAAGGTTGTAAAATCACATTGTACAGTGTATGGCAAGCTTAAATGTGCTTACAATACAGAAAAACTACAGAATGCAAGATGTTTGCATTAAATATCACATACTGCACAATATAGAGTATACAGCAGTCAGTGGCGTAACTAGAAACTTCAGGGCCCCGATGCAGGAAACCTTGGTGGAGGGCCACCCCCCCCCCCCCCCCGACCTCCGGACAGGGCTCTTTTCTCCGAGCCCGATGGTGGAACACCAGGGCCCAGTCCCAAGTGGGAACCGATTTAAAAAACATCAATTAAAGCCACTGTGCCCATCAAACGCTACCACTGTACCATCAAATGTCACCACTGTGCCCATCAAACTCTGCCGCTGTGCCCATCAAACTCTGCCGCTGTGCCCATCATCAAATGCCACCGCTGTGCCCATCAAATGCTGCCAGTGTACCCAACAAATGCTGCCACTGTGCCCATCAAATGCTGTTGGTGTGCCCATCAAATGCCGCCACTGTGCACATCAAATGCTGTTGGTGTGCCCATCAAATGCTGCCACTGTGAATCCCCACCACCCGCTCGCTGTCTGCCCGCCACTTACCCTGTCTGGGTGGGGCAGCGGGTAACGGCCATGAGCGGGGTCCTCCATGCATCTCCTGCCATCCTCATCTCCTGTCCTCTCCTCCTGATAGGCATCCAATAGCTGCGCCTATCGTTTCAGCCAATCAGGTGATGGGTAACAGCCCCGCACACCTGATTGGTGGAGAGGCGGTTCAGTGTTAGGAAAGTGAATATTAATTCACTTTTCTAACACACCTGGGTAGACTGTGAGCGTCAAGCATGGCACTCGCAGTTCACCTATTTTGAAGCCTATTAGAGCCCATGGCTCTAATCAGGTGCTGCAAAAACACCCCCCCGCCGCTGTAATTCAGGCGCCCGACACCCCAAAAGGGACCAGGCACCTAAATATGAGGGTGCCAGCGGTGGCTATGGATAGATTCATGCTATGCTATGCATGAATCTATCCATTGGTCATAGAGGGTGTGGCTGGAGAGAGGGGGTGGCACCTGTGCACCCTTTTGGATGCACCGCCACTGATAAACACATGCACATTCACATACATACATATGCATACATGCACACTCACATACATGCGCACACACACATGCATACATACACATACATATATGAACACACACACACACACACACACACACACACACATACATGCTTACACACATACACGCATGCTCACACACACGCATGCTCACACACACACAAACAAGCATGCTCACACACACATACATGCATGCTCACACACGCACATACAAGCATGCTCACACACACACACACATACAAGCATGCTCACACACATACATACATACATACAAGCATGCATGGTCTCACACACACACACACACACACGCACATACAAGCATGCTCACACACACACACACACACACACACATACAAGCATGCATGGTCACACACACACACACGCACATACAAGCATGCTCACACACACACACACACACACACATACAAGCATGCTCACACACACACACACACATACATGCATGCTCACACACACACATACATGCATGCTCACACACGCACATACAAGCATGCTCACACACGCACATACAAGCATGCTCACACACACATACATACAAGCATGCTCACACACACACACACACACACATACAAGCATGCTCACACACACACAAACAAACATGCTCTCACACACTGTGCCCATCAAATGCTGTTGGTGTGCCCATCAAATGCTGCCACTGTGAATCCCCACCACCCGTTCGCTGTCTGCCCGCCACTTAGTCTGTCTGGGTGGGGCAGCGGGTAACGGCCATGAGCGGGGTCCTCCATGCATCTCCTGCCATCCTCATCTCCTGTCCTCTCCTCCTGATAGGCGTCCAATAGCTGCGCCTATCGTTTCAGCCAATCAGGTGATGGGTAACAGACTCGCACACCTGATTGGTGGAGAGGCGGTTCAGTGTTAGGAAAGTGAATATTAATTCACTTTTCTAACACACCTGGGTAGACTGTGAGCGTCAAGCATGGCGCTCGCAGTTCACCTATTTTGAAGCCTATTAGAGCCCATGGCTCTAATCAGGTGCTGCAAAAACACCCCCGCCGCTGTAATTCAGGCGCCCGACACCCAAAAGGGACCAGGCACCTAAATATGAGGGTGCCAGCGGTGGCTATGGATAGATTCATGCTATGCTATGCATGAATCTATCCATTGGTCATAGAGGGTGTGGCTGGAGAGAGGGGGATGGCACCTGTGCACCCTTTTGGATGTACCGCCACTGATAAACACATGCACATTCACATACATACATATGCATACATGCACACGGACATACATGCGCACACACACATGCATACATACATATACATGCTCACACACATACATGTTTACACACACATACATGCTTACACACACACACACACACATGCTCACACACACGCATGCTCACACACACATACAAGCATGCTCACACACATACATGCATGCTCACACACGCACATACAAGCATACACACATACACACATACAAGCATGCTCACACACACACACATACAAGCATGCTCACACGCACATACATACAAGCATGGTCACACACACACGCACATACAAGCATGCTCACACACACACGCACATACAAGCATGCTCACACAGACACACACACATACATGCATGCTCACACACACACATACAAGCATGCTCACACACGCACATACAAGCATGCTCACACACGCACATACAAGCATGCTCACACACGCACACACACAAGCATGCTCACACACACACACACACACACACACACATACATGCATGCTCACACACGCACATACAAGCATGCTCACACACACACACATACACACATACAATCATGCTCACACACATACATACATACAAGCATGCTTGCTCACACACCCATACATACAAGCATGGTCACACACACGCACATACAAGCATGCTCACACACACGCACATACAAGCATGCTCACACACACATACATGCATGCTCACACACGCACATACAAGCATGCTCACACACGCACATACAAGCATGCTCACACACACATACATACAAGCATGCTCACACACACACACACATACAAGCATGCTCTCACACACACACACACACACACACATACAAGCATGCTCACACACACATACATACAAGCATGCTCACACACACAAACAAACATGCTCTCACACACTGTGCCCATCAAATGCTGTTGGTGTGCCCATCAAATGCTGCCACTGTGAATCCCCACCACCCGTTCGCTGTCTGCCCGCCACTTAGTCTGTCTGGGTGGGGCAGCGGGTAATGGCCATGAGTGGGGTCCTCCATGCATCTGCAAAAACACCCCCCGCCGCTGTAATTCAGGCGCCCGACACCCCAAAAGGGACCAGGCACCTAAATATGAGGGTGCCAGCGGTGGCTATGGATAGATTCATGCTATGCTATGCATGAATCTATCCATTGGTCATAGAGGGTGTGGCTGGAGAGAGGGGGTGGCACCTGTGCACCCTTTTGGATGCACCGCCACTGATAAACACATGCACATTCACATACATACATATGCATACATGCACACGGACATACATGCGCACACACACATGCATACATACATATACATGCTCACACACATACATGTTTACACACACATACATGCTTACACACACACACACACACATGCTCACACACACGCATGCTCACACACACATACAAGCATGCTCACACACATACATGCATGCTCACACACGCACATACAAGCATACACACATACACACATACAAGCATGCTCACACACACACACATACAAGCATGCTCACACGCACATACATACAAGCATGGTCACACACACACGCACATACAAGCATGCTCACACACACACGCACATACAAGCATGCTCACACAGACACACACACATACATGCATGCTCACACACGCACATACAAGCATGCTCACACACGCACATACAAGCATGCTCACACACGCACATACAAGCATGCTCACACACACAAACAAACATGCTCTCACACACTGTGCCCATCAAATGCTGTTGGTGTGCCCATCAAATGCTGCCACTGTGAATCCCCACCACCCGTTCGCTGTCTGCCCGCCACTTAGTCTGTCTGGGTGGGGCAGCGGGTAATGGCCATGAGTGGGGTCCTCCATGCATCTGCAAAAACACCCCCCGCCGCTGTAATTCAGGCGCCCGACACCCCAAAAGGGACCAGGCACCTAAATATGAGGGTGCCAGCGGTGGCTATGGATAGATTCATGCTATGCTATGCATGAATCTATCCATTGGTCATAGAGGGTGTGGCTGGAGAGAGGGGGGTGGCACCTGTGCACCCTTTTGGATGCACCGCCACTGATAAACACATGCACATTCACATACATACATATGCATACATGCACACGGACATACATGCGCACACACACATGCATACATACATATACATGCTCACACACATACATGTTTACACACACATACATGCTTACACACACACACACACACATGCTCACACACACGCATGCTCACACACACATACAAGCATGCTCACACACATACATGCATGCTCACACACGCACATACAAGCATACACACATACACACATACAAGCATGCTCACACACACACACATACAAGCATGCTCACACGCACATACATACAAGCATGGTCACACACACACGCACATACAAGCATGCTCACACACACACGCACATACAAGCATGCTCACACAGACACACACACATACATGCATGCTCACACACACACATACAAGCATGCTCACACACGCACATACAAGCATGCTCACACACGCACATACAAGCATGCTCACACACGCACACACACAAGCATGCTCACACACACACACACACACACACACACACATACATGCATGCTCACACACGCACATACAAGCATGCTCACACACACACACATACACACATAAAATCATGCTCACACACATACATACATACAAGCATGCTTGCTCACACACCCATACATACAAGCATGGTCACACACACACACGCACATACAAGCATGCTCACACACACGCACATACAAGCATGCTCACACACACATACATGCATGCTCACACACGCACATACAAGCATGCTCACACACGCACATACAAGCATGCTCACACACACATACATACAAGCATGCTCACACACACACACATACAAGCATGCTCTCACACACACACACACACACACATACAAGCATGCTCACACACACAAACATACAAGCATGCTCACACACACAAACAAACATGCTCTCACACACTGTGCCCATCAAATGCTGTTGGTGTGCCCATCAAATGCTGCCACTGTGAATCCCCACCACACGTTCGCTGTCTGCCCGCCACTTAGTCTGTCTGGGTGGGGCAGCGGGTAATGGCCATGAGTGGGGTCCTCCATGCATCTGCAAAAACACCCCCCGCCGCTGTAATTCAGGCGCCCGACACCCCAAAAGGGACCAGGCACCTAAATATGAGGGTGCCAGCGGTGGCTATGGATAGATTCATGCTATGCTATGCATGAATCTATCACTGATAAACACATGCACATTCACATACATACATATGCATACATGCACACGGACATACATGCGCGCACACACACATGCATACATACACATACATATATGAACACACACACATATACATGCTCACACACATACATGCTTACACACACACACACACACACATGCTCACACACACACACACGCATGCTCACACACGCACACACACGCATGCTCACACACATACATGCATGCTCACACACACGCATGCTCACACACACACACACACATAGAAGCATGTTCACACACACACACACATACATGCATGCTCACACACACACACACACACATACAAGCATGCTCACACACATACACACATACAAGCATGCTCACACACATACATACAAGCATGCTTGCTCACACGCACATACATACAAGCATGGTCACACACACGCACATACAAGCATGCTCACACACACACACGCACATACAAGCATGCTCACACACACATACAAGCATGCTCACACACACATACAAGCATGCTCACACACACATACAAGCATGCTCACACACACACACACATACAAGCATGCTCACACACACACGCACATACAAGCATGCTCACACACACACACACACACACACATACAAGCATGCTCACACACACACACACACACACACACACACACACACACATACAAGCATGCTCACACACACACACATACAAGCATGCTCACACACACACATACAAGCATGCTCACACACACATACAAGCATGCTCACACACACACACACATGCATGCTCACACACGCACATACAAGCATGCTCACACACGCACATACAAGCATGCTCACACACACACACACACACACACACACACATACAAGCATGCTCACACACACACACATACAAGCATGCTCACACACACACACATACAAGCATGCTCACACACACACACATACAAGCATGCTCACACACACATACAAGCATGCTCACACACACATACAAGCATGCTCACACACACACACACACACATGCATGCTCACACACACACACATACAAGTATGCTCACACACGCACATACAAGCATGCTCACACACGCACATACAAGCATGCTCTCACACACACACACACACATACAAGCATGCTCACACACACATACATACAAGCATGCTCTCACACATACAAGCATGCTCACACACACGCATATAAACACAAATGCAGTAGCTAGTCTTATAAAAAAAACGGCAGACGTTTACAGTACCTTGGCTCTTCCTGCTGGGTACTGCACTGTAGGGGGAGACAAAGAGCACACACTTTACCCTAATGTGAGGAGCTCCCGCACAGAGCCGATTTCAGTTCGGCTGATGATAGAGGAGCTCCTCTCAGCCTCCCCTCCTACGGAAGATTACAGGGGGCCTGAGGGCCCCCTGCAGCAAGGGGCCCGGTCGCCATGGCGATCTTGGCGACCCCTATAATTCCGCCACTGACAGCAGTATGCTCTACCCTTGCATTCTAAGTATATAACATTTAAAAAATAAAAAAGGAAGAAGAAACCCTGCAAACCAACTTTCCAGATAAATCTCTCATTCACCAATAGACAGCATCACGCAGGTTTACAAAAGCGGCAAACTGCACTTCAAAAATAAGCCCACGTCACCTCTCTAGTGACTGACAAACTTCACAACATGAAAGTGGTGTACATACCGGAATGTGACTTGATATTCACTTCTTCCAACGCACTGGATGATCTGGTCACAGACTCTGATAAATTCAATCCACTCTAGATAAAATCCAAAATGGAAAGTAAGAAACAGCACAGAGTCACCTGGGTTTAAAAGTCCAAAACCTGTCCTGAAAGGAGGATACAACATTGTAACAAGTTAGGGTTCACTGTCTGGTCACAAGCAAAGGCCAGTGCTCCAAATTTAAAAAAAAATGCTGCCAATCTCTTGTCTGAAAAACTGGCATCCTGGGAGACAGAAGAAAGCTTTTGCAAGCAAAACCTATACATTAAAAAAAGGTAAGGGTTTTTCCTTGGATAGGTTTTTCTTCATAAGCTATAAGGCTTGATTCACACCCATGCATATTTGGTGCTTTTTGCATTCTGCAGATTTTCACTACAGCCCACTTAAAGCGGTTCTGCACACATAATAATACATTTTCCCATTCTGTTGCCTCTAGACCGTACATTTGATGATGCCACATTATTATTATTTTTTTGATTAATCTACCTTTTGTAATTTGTAGTATTTGATTTTCCTCCCCTGCGGCGATGGGCGGTCTCTTGCGGGGATCAGCATCACTTCCTGCTGAACCCCGCACTGTCTCCTGGGATCTCGTCCAAGTAATCACAGGAGACATTGCGGCTAATGCAGCCGAAATCTCGCGAGATTTCGGCTAATACAGCCGAAATCTCGCGTGATTTCGGCTATTACAGCTGAAATCTCGCGAGATTTCGGCTGTATTAGCCGAAATCTCGCGAGATTTCGGCTGCATTAGCCGCAATGTCTCCTGGGATTACTTGGACGAGATCCCAGGAGACAGTGCGGGGTTCAGCAGGAAGTGATGCTGATCCCCGCAAGAGACCGCCCATCGCCGCAGGGGAGGAAAATCAAATACTACAAATTACAAAAGGTAGATTAATTTAAAAAAAAAAAATGTGGCATTATCAAATGTACGGTCTAGAGGCAACAGAATGGGAAAATTTATTTTCCTGGTGCCTCCATGGCAGCATACCTGTGACAAGCTCCGCCTTGGCTCCTCCCTCAGGACTAGTGAATATTATAAAAGAAAAGGTTAGTACAGCCCCCGCATTCTCCTTTTTTTCCTCATACCTCATGGCAGTGAATCCTGGTCGGCGTCCTTACCTTCTGCAGTCGGCAGCTTCCGTCCGGGTTCAAGCCTCTCCCAGACGCAGTTCCTTCTCTTGGGCAGCTAAACGCGCTTATAAGGTTGGAAGTCCCTTCTGTAGGATCTTTTGGGACAAGCAGTTTGTCTCTTAAGTAAGAGCTTTATCTGCAAGTTGATCAGGCACCAGCTCATTCATGGTAATGGAGGCAGCAGCTATTTCTACATTTCTTTTTTTTTTTCCTCCTTCTCTCTTTTCTTCCTTCCTTTCCTTTCCCTTTTAGGTTTTATATCTTTTATCTTTTCTCTTCCCTCTCTCTTTTGCTCTCTTCCCCTCCCCAACCTTCCATTTCTTTCTTTCTTTCTTTCTTTCTTTTCTTTTGACCTCCCATTTGTTTGTTTCTCTCAGAGAAAAAACCTCCCTCTTAGCCCCTGCCGCCATTCCCGGCTCCATAGGAGCCGCGCGCGCTCAGCGCCGGCGTTTTATTTAACTTTCGGTGTTCCCCGCCGTGCTCTGCGCATGCGCCGGCGGTGTGAGGCTTCTAGCTTACTGTTCCGCCGATCGGCGCATGCGCAGTGGATTCGGAGCCCGCGGCGGCCATCTTTGATAAGGGCACAGTGACATTTATGCCCTCAAAATGTCAAAGACAGGATAGAGGCATGCCCTGCCTCTCCTGTTCTACTGTTTATCTCCCTGATGGCCTCAGTGGGACGCCTGTGGCTGCAGGGAGAACTGCTACTCTGAGCTTTAATATAATAAAAAAAAAAAAAAAAAAAGAGAAGATGGGTTAATTAATTAATTAAATAGTATAAAATGACATAAACATATTAAATTATCAAATAAAATTAATAAAAAATAATTAAATAAATTATATTTTATTTACAAAAAATAAAAAATTAAAATATATATATAATTTAACCCCCCCCCAAAAAAAAAAAGGGACAAGAAGACAAAATGTAGATTTAGATGTATTTTAGATGTATTTATCGAAGTCCCTTTTTCCAGTCAAGGACACGGTTGGTTGATTTTTCTCCTCTAAAACTCTTTTCTTAGCTGCTGCTTCTGCTAATCCGTCTAGTATGAGCCATTCGGCCCCCGCACAAGATCCTACTCTACACCTGAGGTAAGGACCTACGTCCAGGTAAGTTGATACACTTTTAAAAAAACAAAAGAGTGCACTCAGGCTGGTACTTTATGTATTTCAGCCCTGTACGCCAGAAGATGTCTAAGAGGACCTCAAGGCGACATGAAGACGATGATGACTCTAGTCACAGCAGAGACAGGTCGTCCTGGCATGGGGATTATAGAAGTGGCAGAAAGAATCGGCCAAAAAGGCGCCATCACTCATGCTCCCCGAGACCTAGATCTCCAAGATGTCAGGCGTGTGGAGTTGCCCCACTTTCAGACAAACTGATCTGTTTGAGATTGCCTCAGGGACGATGCAGCGGACAGAGAATCTGAAGGTCTGCAAATGGCGGACCTACTTAAGAAAGCAGTAAAGGACTCCCTTGCGGAATTGGTAGCCACAATGACGACGCAACAACCAGCGTCTCCTCCTCAGGAGCAAACGGCTGAGGCTTCCATCCCGGGGCTGTCCACAAGTGGAATTTTTCGTCTGATGTCGGCATCCTCCTCTAAACATCAGGAAGAGAATGCCATCTCAGAGGAATCATCTGATGACCTAGATGCCTCTGGCTTTGCTTTCGCCATGGTCCAGCCTTATGTACAGGCAGCTAAACAAGCGATCGGCTGGGAGAGACCAACACCGAGGTTTAAGAAGTCTAAATCGTACTTCCCCTTTCTCAAACGCCAGATCTCAGTTTTTCCTCTCATGGAGGAGATCAGGGATGTGATTGAGGAAGAGTGGGAAAAGACAGAGAAAATGTTCTCTATTAAATCGGTTGGGAAAGTTATTCCCTCTCTCATAGGCTGATTCCGCAATGCTGGAGGGTTCTCCAGTGGTCGATGCAGCAGTGGTAAGGTTGGCAAAGAATGTCACATTGCCCCTGGAAGACTCAACTTCTTTTAAGGCTCCACTGGACAGAAGGATGGATCTCGATCTCAAGAAAAGCGTACCAGATGGCAGACAACGCCTGTAAACCTGTCATAGCCCTGACATCAGTGTCCAATGCGCTACGCGTCTGGACAGATAATATAGAGTCGGCAATCCAACAGGACATCCCAGAGGAGGATATAATCAAGGCCTTGGATGAGCTGAAGTTCTCAGCAGACTTTATTGGTGAAGCCGCCATCGATTCAATTCCTTGCTCCGCAAGGGCAATGCTCCACACAGTTATGGCCAAATGGGCCTTGTGGCTGAAACCGTGGGCAGCAGATATCGCCTCCAAACAGAACTGGTGCAAGATACCATTTGATGGTGAAGCCTTGTTTGAGGGAAAAACTGGACAAGGACATCTCTCGAGTCACTGGTGGAAAATCAGGCCTGCTACCCCAAGACAGGTGATCTAGGCGCTCCAGGACAATCGCACCCAGATTCCAATACTCCAAGAATAAGGATTACCGATAGTCCAGGCAGGGAAAAGGCTTCAGGCATAATTGGGAAAGCACACAGTCCACGTTCCTCAAAACCCGAAGACAGAGACCAATACCTACCCCACAGGATTCTACTAAATCCTTTTGACGCCTGGCCAGCCCAAGCGATTCCTGTGTGGGCCAAGCTAAGACACTTCTCAAAGATCTGGGAACAAAAGTGCAGGGATTCTTGGGTAGTCTCCACAGTCAAATACGGCCATTTTTGGTCATTCCTAAAATTAGTTTGATTGTTTAAGGCAAAATAAACCAATGCATTGCTCACCGGCGAAATAGTAGTAATAGCCATCCAGGAGTGACAGTGCCCACTCTTGTACTTTAGTATGCTATGTGCAGCCCTCTATGAAGCCCTCTCACAAAATTTACATACTGCAACAATCAACTCAAAACCTCATGATCTCATTGTACTTAACCAGTGTAAATACCTTTACTGAATAAAACAAAAAGTGAAAAATAGTCTTAACTTTTAAAGCATAATATACAGTTAAGCTGCACGATTCTGGATAAAATTAAATTAAAATTGTTTGCTTCGTATAAAGATCAAGTTTCTCGGCGCAACATTTTACTTTCTACAAAAAAAATTTGTGCCAACTTTTGTTTAGTTTTTTTTTAATCTGTTGAAGTAATTTTTGGGAACAATATTTGAAAGGCCCCTTACACACGTGGTGATCCGCTCGCTCAGCGGGGATCGCTCCGTTGTCCCCGTTGAGCTGGCGGCGGACAGGACCGCCCTGTCAGATCTCTGCTCTCCTCTATGGGGATCGGATGAGCACGGACTGTCTGTCCGTGTTCATCAGATCCGCTTTGCAGACGGAAAGTATTTTCCTCCGTCTGCAGAATCGGACAGTAGCGGAGGCGGACAATAGCGGGTGTCTGCGGATATTCATCCGCAGACACCCGCTATCCCATAGGGATGCATGTATGTCCATATTTAATCCACAAACGGATGGATGAAATGCGGACATAATGTCCGCATGTGTGAAAGGGGCCAAAGACTGCTGCCCAAATACAGCGTGACAAAATATTGCAACAATTTGGATTAGTAAACCACAGACTATAATCTTGCTGGAATTGGGAGGATTTGACATGGCTATTCCTTAAAGGGGCCCAGAAATCGGAGTGGTTCAGGGTAGCACTCGATTTCTTATACACAGGTTCTTGCACTGGTATACTATACCCAACAACATTTTACATGTTTAGAGGCTATATACTATACATTTTTCTATTACAGTATGCTTTTCTGGATGGTCTTTTATGGCTATATGAAAAAAATTCAATAAAAAAACATTGATCACAAAATAATGCAACAACTGCCATTATATTCTTTAGCGTGTATATCTATCTATTATCTCTATATATCTATACTTGTAAATATTTCATTTAGGGATGCACCGAAGCAGCCTCCTCGCGGGTCCCAGCAGCTGCCTTCGCTCCTCATGGTCCCAGTAGCCGCCTCAAGGGTCCCAGCAGCTGCCTTCGCTCCTCATGGTCCCAGTAGCTGCCTCAAGGGTCCCAGCAGCTGTCTTCGCTCCTCATGGTCCCAGTCGTCGCCTCAAGGGTCCCAGTAGCTGCCTTCGCTCCTCATGGTCCCAGTAGCTGCCTTCGCTCCTCATGGTCCCAGTAGCTGCCTTCGCTCCTCATGGTCCCAGTAGCTGCCTTCGCTCCTCATGGTCCCAGTAGCTGCCTTCGCTCCTCATGGTCCCAGTAGCTGCCTTCGCTCCTCATGGTCCCAGTAGCTGCCTTCGCTCCTCATGGTCCCAGTAGCTGCCTTCGCTCCTCATGGTCCCAGTAGCTGCCTTCGCTCCTCATGGTCCCAGTAGCTGCCTTCGCTCCTCATGGTCCCAGTCGCTGCCTTCGCTCCTCATGGTCCCAGTAGCTGCCTTCGCTCCTCATGGTCCCAGTAGCTGCCTTCGCTCCTCATGGTCCCAGTAGCTGCCTTCGCTCCTCATGGTCCCAGTAGCTGCCTTCGCTCCTCATGGTCCCAGTAGCTGCCTTCGCTCCTCATGGTCCCAGTAGCTGCCTTCGCTCCTCATGGTCCCAGTAGCTGCCTTCGCTCCTCATGGTCCCAGTAGCTGCCTTCGCTCCTCATGGTCCCAGTAGCTGCCTTCGCTCCTCATGGTCCCAGTAGCTGCCTTCGCTCCTCATGGTCCCAGTAGCTGCCTTCGCTCCTCATGGTCCCAGTAGCTGCCTTCGCTCCTCATGGTCCCAGTAGCTGCCTTCGCTCCTCATGGTACCAGTAGCCGCCTTCGCTCCTCATGGTCCCAGTAGTCGCCTTCGCTCGTCATGGTCCCAGCAGCTGCCTCAAGGGTCCCAGTAGTCGCCTTCGCTCCTCATGGTCCCAGTAGTCGCCTTCGCTCCTCATGGTCCCAGTAGTCGCCTTCGCTCCTCATGGTCCCAGCAGCTGCCTCAAGGGTCCCAGTAGTCGCCTTCGCTCCTCATGGTCCCAGTAGCTGCCTTCGCTCCTCATGGTCCCAGTAGTCGCCTTCGCTCCTCATGGTCCCAGCAGCTGCCTCAAGGGTCCCAGTAGTCGCCTTCGCTCCTCATGGTCCCAGTAGCTGCCTTCGCTCCTCATGGTCCCAGTAGCTGCCTTCGCTCCTCATGGTCCCAGTAGTCGCCTTCGCTCCTCATGGTCCCAGCAGCTGCCTCAAGGGTCCCAGTAGTCGCCTTCGCTCCTCATGGTCCCAGTAGCTGCCTTCGCTCCTCATGGTCCCAGTAGCTGCCTTCGCTCCTCATGGTCCCAGTAGCTGCCTTCGCTCCTCATGGTCCCAGTAGCTGCCTTCGCTCCTCATGGTCCCAGTAGCTGCCTTCGCTCCTCATGGTCCCAGTAGCTGCCTTCGCTCCTCATGGTCCCAGTAGCTGCCTTCGCTCCTCATGGTCCCAGTAGCTGCCTTCGCTCCTCATGGTCCCAGTAGCTGCCTTCGCTCCTCATGGTCCCAGTAGCTGCCTTCGCTCCTCATGGTCCCAGTAGTCGCCTTCGCTCCTCATGGTCCCAGCAGCTGCCTCAAGGGTCCCAGTAGCTGCCTTCGCTCCTCATGGTCCCAGTAGCTGCCTTCGCTCCTCATGGTCCCAGTAGCTGCCTTCGCTCCTCATGGTCCCAGTAGCTGCCTTCGCTCCTCATGGTCCCAGTAGTCGCCTTCGCTCCTCATGGTCCCAGCAGCGGCCTCAAGGGTCCCAGTAGTCGCCTTCGCTCCTCATGGTCCCAGTAGTCGCCTTCGCTCCTCATGGTCCCAGTAGTCGCCTTCGCTCCTCATGGTCCCAGCAGCTGCCTTCGCTCCTCATGGTCCCAGCAGCTGCCTTTTTTCCTCATGGTCCCAGTAGCTGCCTTTTTTCCTCATGGTCCCAGTAGCTGCCTTTTTTCCTCATGGTCCCAGTAGCTGCCTTTTTTCCTCATGGTCCCAGTAGCTGCCTTTTTTCCTCATGGTCCCAGTAGCTGCCTTTTTTCCTCATGGTCCCAGTAGCTGCCTTTTTTCCTCATGGTCCCAGTAGCTGCCTTTTTTCCTCATGGTCCCAGTAGCTGCCTTTTTTCCTCATGGTCCCAGTAGCTGCCTTTTTTCCTCATGGTCCCAGTAGCTGCCTTTTTTCCTCATGGTCCCAGTAGCTGCCTTCGCTCCTCATGGTCCCAGTAGCTGCCTTCGCTCCTCATGGTCCCAGTAGCTGCCTTCGCTCCTCATGGTCCCAGTAGCTGCCTTCGCTCCTCATGGTCCCAGTAGCTGCCTTCGCTCCTCATGGTCCCAGTAGCTGCCTTCGCTCCTCATGGTCCCAGTAGCTGCCTTCGCTCCTCATGGTCCCAGTAGCTGCCTTCGCTCCTCATGGTCCCAGTAGCTGCCTTCGCTCCTCATGGTCCCAGCAGCTGCCTTCGCTCCTCATGGTCCCAGCAGCTGCCTTCGCTCCTCATGGTCCCAGCAGCTGCCTTCGCTCCTCATGGTCCCAGCAGCTGCCTTCGCTCCTCATGGTCCCAGCAGCTGCCTTCGCTCCTCATGGTCCCAGCAGCTGCCTTCGCTCCTCATGGTCCCAGCAGCTGCCTTCGCTCCTCATGGTCCCAGCAGCTGCCTTCGCTCCTCATGGTCCCAGCAGCTGCCTTCGCTCCTCATGGTCCCAGCAGCTGCCTTCGCTCCTCATGGTCCCAGCAGCTGCCTTCGCTCCTCATGGTCCCAGCAGCTGCCTTCGCTCCTCATGGTCCCAGCAGCTGCCTTCGCTCCTCATGGTCCCAGCAGCTGCCTTCGCTCCTCATGGTCCCAGCAGCTGCCTTCGCTCCTCATGGTCCCAGCAGCTGCCTTCGCTCCTCATGGTCCCAGCAGCTGCCTTCGCTCCTCATGGTCCCAGCAGCTGCCTTCGCTCCTCATGGTCCCAGCAGCTGCCTTCGCTCCTCATGGTCCCAGCAGCTGCCTTCGCTCCTCATGGTCCCAGCAGCTGCCTTCGCTCCTCATGGTCCCAGCAGCTGCCTTCGCTCCTCATGGTCCCAGTAGTCGCCTTCGCTCCTCATGGTCCCAGTAGTCGCCTTCGCTCCTCATGGTCCCAGTAGTCGCCTTCGCTCCTCATGGTCCCAGTAGTCGCCTTCGCTCCTCATGGTCCCAGCAGCTGCCTCAAGGGTCCCAGTAGTCGCCTTCGCTCCTCATGGTCCCAGCAGCTGCCTCAAGGGTCCCAGTAGTCGCCTTCGCTCCTCATGGTCCCAGCAGCTGCCTTCGCTCCTCATGGTCCCAGTAGTCGCCTTCGCTCCTCATGGTCCCAGCAGCTGCCTCAAGGGTCCCAGTAGTCGCCTTCGCTCCTCATGGTCCCAGCAGCTGCCTCAAGGGTCCCAGTAGTCGCCTTCGCTCCTCATGGTCCCAGTAGCTGCCTTCGCTCCTCATGGTCCCAGTAGTCGCCTTCGCTCCTCATGGTCCCAGCAGCTGCCTCAAGGGTCCCAGTAGTCGCCTTCGCTCCTCATGGTCCCAGCAGCTGCCTCAAGGGTCCCAGTAGTCGCCTTCGCTCCTCATGGTCCCAGTAGCTGCCTTCGCTCCTCATGGTTCCAGTAGTCGCCTTCGCTCCTCATGGTCCCAGCAGCTGCCTCAAGGGTCCCAGTAGTCGCCTTCGCTCCTCATGGTCCCAGTAGCTGCCTTCGCTCCTCATGGTCCTAGTAGCTGCCTTCGCTCCTCATGGTCCCAGTAGCTGCCTTCGCTCCTCATGGTCCCAGTAGCTGCCTTCGCTCCTCATGGTCCCAGTAGCTGCCTTCGCTCCTCATGGTCCTAGTAGCTGCCTTCGCTCCTCATGGTCCCAGTAGCTGCCTTCGCTCCTCATGGTCCCAGTAGCTGCCTTCGCTCCTCATGGTCCCAGTAGCTGCCTTCGCTCCTCATGGTCCCAGTAGCTGCCTTCGCTCCTCATGGTCCCAGTAGCTGCCTTCACTCCTCATGGTCCCAGTAGCTGCCTTCGCTCCTCATGGTCCCAGTAGCTGCCTTCGCTCCTCATGGTCCCAGTAGTCGCCTTCGCTCCTCATGGTCCCAGCAGCTGCCTCAAGGGTCCCAGTAGTCGCCTTCGCTCCTCATGGTCCCAGCAGCTGCCTCAAGGGTCCCAGTAGTCGCCTTCGCTCCTCATGGTCCCAGCAGCTGCCTTCGCTCCTCATGGTCCCAGTAGTCGCCTTCGCTCCTCATGGTCCCAGCAGCTGCCTCAAGGGTCCCAGTAGTCGCCTTCGCTCCTCATGGTCCCAGCAGCTGCCTCAAGGGTCCCAGTAGTCGCCTTCGCTCCTCATGGTCCCAGTAGCTGCCTTCGCTCCTCATGGTCCCAGTAGTCGCCTTCGCTCCTCATGGTCCCAGCAGCTGCCTCAAGGGTCCCAGTAGTCGCCTTCGCTCCTCATGGTCCCAGCAGCTGCCTCAAGGGTCCCAGTAGTCGCCTTCGCTCCTCATGGTCCCAGTAGCTGCCTTCGCTCCTCATGGTCCCAGTAGTCGCCTTCGCTCCTCATGGTCCCAGCAGCTGCCTCAAGGG
Source organism: Lithobates pipiens (assembly GCF_037356315.1). Lineage (NCBI taxonomy): Eukaryota > Metazoa > Chordata > Amphibia > Anura > Ranidae > Lithobates > Lithobates pipiens. The sequence goes on along the minus strand of NW_027507693.1, from coordinate 692,648 downwards.
TCCCAGTAGTCGCCTTCGCTCCTCATGGTCCCAGTAGCTGCCTTCGCTCCTCATGGTCCTAGTAGCTGCCTTCGCTCCTCATGGTCCCAGTAGCTGCCTTCGCTCCTCATGGTCCCAGTAGCTGCCTTCGCTCCTCATGGTCCCAGTAGCTGCCTTCGCTCCTCATGGTCCTAGTAGCTGCCTTCGCTCCTCATGGTCCTAGTAGCTGCCTTCGCTCCTCATGGTCCCAGTAGCTGCCTTCGCTCCTCATAGTCCCAGTAGCTGCCTTCGCTCCTCATGGTCCCAGTAGCTGCCTTCGCTCCTCATGGTCCCAGTAGCTGCCTTCGCTCCTCATGGTCCCAGTAGCTGCCTTCGCTCCTCATGGTCCCAGTAGCTGCCTTCGCTCCTCATGGTCCCAGTAGCTGCCTTCGCTCCTCATGGTCCCAGTAGTCGCCTTCGCTCCTCATGGTCCCAGCAGCTGCCTCAAGGGTCCCAGTAGTCGCCTTCGCTCCTCATGGTCCCAGTAGCTGCCTTCGCTCCTCATGGTCCCAGTAGTCGCCTTCGCTCCTCATGGTCCCAGCAGCTGCCTCAAGGGTCCCAGTAGTCGCCTTCGCTCCTCATGGTCCCAGTAGCTGCCTTCGCTCCTCATGGTCCCAGTAGCTGCCTTCGCTCCTCATGGTCCCAGTAGCTGCCTTCGCTCCTCATGGTCCCAGTAGTCGCCTTCGCTCCTCATGGTCCCAGCAGCTGCCTCAAGGGTCCCAGTAGTCGCCTTCGCTCCTCATGGTCCCAGTAGCTGCCTTCGCTCCTCATGGTCCCAGTAGCTGCCTTCGCTCCTCATGGTCCCAGTAGCTGCCTTCGCTCCTCATGGTCCCAGTAGCTGCCTTCTCTCCTCATGGTCCCAGTAGCTGCCTTCGCTCCTCATGGTCCCAGTAGCTGCCTTCGCTCCTCATGGTCCCAGTAGTCGCCTTCGCTCCTCATGGTCCCAGCAGCTGCCTCAAGGGTCCCAGTAGTCGCCTTCGCTCCTCATGGTCCCAGTAGCTGCCTTCGCTCCTCATGGTCCCAGTAGCTGCCTTCGCTCCTCATGGTCCCAGTAGCTGCCTTCGCTCCTCATGGTCCCAGTAGCTGCCTTCGCTCCTCATGGTCCCAGTAGCTGCCTTCGCTCCTCATGGTCCCAGTAGCTGCCTTTGCTCCTCATGGTCCCAGTAGTCGCCTTCGCTCCTCATGGTCCCAGCAGCTGCCTCAAGGGTCCCAGTAGTCGCCTTCGCTCCTCATGGTCCCAGTAGCTGCCTTCGCTCCTCATGGTCCCAGTAGCTGCCTTCGCTCCTCATGGTCCCAGTAGCTGCCTTCGCTCCTCATGGTCCCAGTAGCTGCCTTCGCTCCTCATGGTCCCAGTAGCTGCCTTCGCTCCTCATGGTCCCAGTAGCTGCCTTCGCTCCTCATGGTCCCAGTAGTCGCCTTCGCTCCTCATGGTCCCAGCAGCGGCCTCAAGGGTCCCAGTAGTCGCCTTCGCTCCTCATGGTCCCAGTAGTCGCCTTCGCTCCTCATGGTCCCAGTAGTCGCCTTCGCTCCTCATGGTCCCAGCAGCTGCCTTCGCTCCTCATGGTCCTAGCAGCTGCCTTTTTTCCTCATGGTCCCAGTAGCTGCCTTTTTTCCTCATGGTCCCAGCAGCTGCCTTTTTTCCTCATGGTCCCAGTAGCTGCCTTTTTTCCTCATGGTCCCAGTAGCTGCCTTTTTTCCTCATGGTCCCAGTAGCTGCCTTTTTTCCTCATGGTCCCAGTAGCTGCCTTTTTTCCTCATGGTCCCAGTAGCTGCCTTTTTTCCTCATGGTCCCAGTAGCTGCCTTTTTTCCTCATGGTCCCAGTAGCTGCCTTTTTTCCTCATGGTCCCAGTAGCTGCCTTTTTTCCTCATGGTCCCAGTAGCTGCCTTTTTTCCTCATGGTCCCAGTAGCTGCCTTTTTTCCTCATGGTCCCAGTAGCTGCCTTTTTTCCTCATGGTCCCAGTAGCTGACTTTTTTCCTCATGGTCCCAGTAGCTGCCTTTTTTCCTCATGGTCCCAGTAGCTGCCTTTTTTCCTCATGGTCCCAGTAGCTGCCTTTTTTCCTCATGGTCCCAGTAGCTGCCTTTTTTCCTCATGGTCCCAGTAGCTGACTTTTTTCCTCATGGTCCCAGTAGCTGCCTTTTTTCCTCATGGTCCCAGTAGCTGCCTTTTTTCCTCATGGTCCCAGTAGCTGCCTTTTTTCCTCATGGTCCCAGTAGCTGCCTTTTTTCCTCATGGTCCCAGTAGCTGCCTTTTTTCCTCATGGTCCCAGTAGCTGCCTTTTTTCCTCATGGTCCCAGTAGCTGCCTTCGCTCCTCATGGTCCCAGTAGCTGCCTTCGCTCCTCATGGTCCCAGTAGCTGCCTTCGCTCCTCATGGTCCCAGTAGCTGCCTTCGCTCCTCATGGTCCCAGTAGTCGCCTTCGCTCCTCATGGTCCCAGCAGCTGCCTTCGCTCCTCATGGTCCTAGCAGCTGCCTTTTTTCCTCATGGTCCCAGTAGCTGCCTTTTTTCCTCATGGTCCCAGCAGCTGCCTTTTTTCCTCATGGTCCCAGTAGCTGCCTTTTTTCCTCATGGTCCCAGTAGCTGCCTTCGCTCCTCATGGTCCCAGTAGCTGCCTTCGCTCCTCATGGTCCCAGTAGTCGCCTTCGCTCCTCATGGTCCCAGCAGCGGCCTCAAGGGTCCCAGTAGTCGCCTTCGCTCCTCATGGTCCCAGTAGTCGCCTTCGCTCCTCATGGTCCCAGTAGTCGCCTTCGCTCCTCATGGTCCCAGCAGCTGCCTTCGCTCCTCATGGTCCTAGCAGCTGCCTTTTTTCCTCATGGTCCCAGTAGCTGCCTTTTTTCCTCATGGTCCCAGCAGCTGCCTTTTTTCCTCATGGTCCCAGTAGCTGCCTTTTTTCCTCATGGTCCCAGTAGCTGCCTTTTTTCCTCATGGTCCCAGTAGCTGCCTTTTTTCCTCATGGTCCCAGTAGCTGCCTTTTTTCCTCATGGTCCCAGTAGCTGCCTTTTTTCCTCATGGTCCCAGTAGCTGCCTTTTTTCCTCATGGTCCCAGTAGCTGCCTTTTTTCCTCATGGTCCCAGTAGCTGCCTTTTTTCCTCATGGTCCCAGTAGCTGCCTTTTTTCCTCATGGTCCCAGTAGCTGCCTTTTTTCCTCATGGTCCCAGTAGCTGCCTTTTTTCCTCATGGTCCCAGTAGCTGACTTTTTTCCTCATGGTCCCAGTAGCTGCCTTTTTTCCTCATGGTCCCAGTAGCTGCCTTTTTTCCTCATGGTCCCAGTAGCTGCCTTTTTTCCTCATGGTCCCAGTAGCTGACTTTTTTCCTCATGGTCCCAGTAGCTGCCTTTTTTCCTCATGGTCCCAGTAGCTGCCTTTTTTCCTCATGGTCCCAGTAGCTGCCTTTTTTCCTCATGGTCCCAGTAGCTGCCTTTTTTCCTCATGGTCCCAGTAGCTGCCTTTTTTCCTCATGGTCCCAGTAGCTGCCTTTTTTCCTCATGGTCCCAGTAGCTGCCTTCGCTCCTCATGGTCCCAGTAGCTGCCTTCGCTCCTCATGGTCCCAGTAGCTGCCTTCGCTCCTCATGGTCCCAGTAGCTGCCTTCGCTCCTCATGGTCCCAGTAGTCGCCTTCGCTCCTCATGGTCCCAGCAGCTGCCTTCGCTCCTCATGGTCCTAGCAGCTGCCTTTTTTCCTCATGGTCCCAGTAGCTGCCTTTTTTCCTCATGGTCCCAGCAGCTGCCTTTTTTCCTCATGGTCCCAGTAGCTGCCTTTTTTCCTCATGGTCCCAGTAGCTGCCTTTTTTCCTCATGGTCCCAGTAGCTGCCTTTTTTCCTCATGGTCCCAGTAGCTGCCTTTTTTCCTCATGGTCCCAGTAGCTGCCTTTTTTCCTCATGGTCCCAGTAGCTGCCTTTTTTCCTCATGGTCCCAGTAGCTGCCTTTTTTCCTCATGGTCCTAGCAGCTGCCTTTTTTCCTCATGGTCCCAGTAGCTGCCTTTTTTCCTCATGGTCCCAGCAGCTGCCTTTTTTCCTCATGGTCCCAGTAGCTGCCTTTTTTCCTCATGGTCCCAGTAGCTGCCTTTTTTCCTCATGGTCCCAGTAGCTGCCTTTTTTCCTCATGGTCCCAGTAGCTGCCTTTTTTCCTCATGGTCCCAGTAGCTGCCTTTTTTCCTCATGGTCCCAGTAGCTGCCTTTTTTCCTCATGGTCCCAGTAGCTGACTTTTTTCCTCATGGTCCCAGTAGCTGCCTTTTTTCCTCATGGTCCCAGTAGCTGCCTTTTTTCCTCATGGTCCCAGTAGCTGCCTTTTTTCCTCATGGTCCCAGTAGCTGCCTTTTTTCCTCATGGTCCCAGTAGCTGACTTTTTTCCTCATGGTCCCAGTAGCTGCCTTTTTTCCTCATGGTCCCAGTAGCTGCCTTTTTTCCTCATGGTCCCAGTAGCTGCCTTTTTTCCTCATGGTCCCAGTAGCTGCCTTTTTTCCTCATGGTCCCAGTAGCTGCCTTTTTTCCTCATGGTCCCAGTAGCTGCCTTTTTTCCTCATGGTCCCAGTAGCTGCCTTCGCTCCTCATGGTCCCAGTAGCTGCCTTCGCTCCTCATGGTCCCAGTAGCTGCCTTCGCTCCTCATGGTCCCAGTAGCTGCCTTCGCTCCTCATGGTCCCAGTAGCTGCCTTCGCTCCTCATGGTCCCAGTAGCTGCCTTCGCTCCTCATGGTCCCAGTAGCTGCCTTCGCTCCTCATGGTCCCAGTAGCTGCCTTCGCTCCTCATGGTCCCAGTAGCTGCCTTCGCTCCTCATGGTCCCAGCAGCTGCCTTCGCGCCTCCCGGGTCTCAGTATCCGCCTCGCGACTCCCGGGTCTCAGTATCCGCCTCGCGCCTCACGGATTTCAGTAGCTGCCTTCGCTCCTCATGGTCCCAGTAGCTGCCTTCGCTCCTCATGGTCCCAGTAGCTGCCTTCGCTCCTCATGGTCCCAGTAGCTGCCTTCGCTCCTCATGGTCCCAGTAGCTGCCTTCGCTCCTCATGGTCCCAGTAGCTGCCTTCGCTCCTCATGGTCCCAGTAGCTGCCTTCGCTCCTCATGGTCCCAGTAGCTGCCTTCGCTCCTCATGGTCCCAGTAGCTGCCTTCGCTCCTCATGGTCCCAGTAGCTGCCTTCGCTCCTCATGGTCCCAGCAGCTGCCTTCGCGCCTCCCGGGTCTCAGTATCCGCCTCGCGACTCCCGGGTCTCAGTATCCGCCTCGCGCCTCACGGATTTCAGTATCTGCCTCGCGACTCACGGATCTCAGTAGCCGCCTCGCCCCTAACGGGTCTCCAGTAGCCGCCTCACTGGTCCCAGTAGCCGCCTTGCGCCTCACGGGTCCCAGTAGCCGCCTCGCGCCTCAGGTTCCCAGCAGCCGCCTTGCGCCTCACAGATCTCCAGTAGCTGCCTCACGGGTCCCAGTAGCCGCCTCGCGCCTCACGGGTCCCAGTAGCCGCTTCGCGCCTCAGGCTCCCAGCAGTCGCCTCGCGCCTCACTGGTCCCAGCAGCAACCTCGCGCCTCACTGGTCCCAGCAGCCGCCTCGCGTCTCACTTGTCCCAGCAGCCGCCTCGCACCTCACTGGTCCCAGCATCCGCCTCGCGCCTCACTGGTCCCAGCAGCCGCCTCGCGCCTCACTGGTCCCAGCAGCTGCCTTCGCTCCTCTCGGTGCCAGCAGCTGCCTTCGCTCCTCTCGGTGCCAGCAGCTGCCTTCGCTCCTCTCGGTGCCAGCAGCTGCCTTCGCTCCTCTCGGTGCCAGCAGCTGCCTTCGCTCCTCTCGGTGCCAGCAGCTGCCTTCGCTCCTCTCGGTGCCAGCAGCCGCCTCCGCTCCTCTCGGTGCCAGCAGCCGCCTCCGCTCCTCTCGGTGCCAGTAGCCGCCTCCGCTCCTCTCGGTGCCAGTAGCCGCCTCCGCTCCTCTCGGTGCCAGTAGCCGCCTCCGCTCCTCTCGGTGCCAGTAGCCGCCTCCGCTCCTCTCGGGTGCCAGTAGCCGCCTCCGCTCCTCTCGGGTGCCAGTAGCCGCCTCCGCTCCTCTCGGGTGCCAGTAGCCGCCTCCGCTCCTCTCGGGTGCCAGTAGCCGCCTCCGCTCCTCTCGGGTGCCAGTAGCCGCCTCCGCTCCTCTCGGGTGCCAGCAGCCGCCTCCGCTCCTCTCGGGTGCCAGCAGCCGCCTCCGCTCCTCTCGGGTGCCAGCAGCCGCCTCCGCTCCTCTCGGGTGCCAGCAGCCGCCTCCGCTCCTCTCGGGTGCCAGCAGCCGCCTCCGCTCCTCTCGGGTGCCAGCAGCCGCCTCCGCTCCTCTCGGGTGCCAGCAGCCGCCTCCGCTCCTCTCGGGTCCCAGCAGCCGCTGCCTCCGGCCTATGTTTCGGTGCATCCCAAAATGAAATATTTACAAAAGTGTGTGTGGATATATCTATATAAATCAGATATCCTAAAGAATAAAATGGCAGTTGTTGCATTATTTTGTGATCAATTCATGTTTTTTTTATTTTTTTCATACAGCCATAAAAGACCATCCAGAAAAGCATACTGTAATAGAGAAATAGAGTGCTACCCCGAACCACTCCGATTTCTGGGCCCCTAAAATGAATAGCAATGTCAAATTCTTCCAATACCAGCAAGATTGTAGTCTGTGGTTTACTAATCCCAATCGTTGCAATATTTTGTCACGCTGTCTTTGGGCAGCAGTCTTTCAAATGTTCCCAAAAATTACTTCAACTAATTAAAAAAATAAACTAAAGTTGGCACTTTTTTTTTTGTAGAAAGTAAAATGTTGCGCCGAGTATCGTGATCTTTATTCGAAGCAAACTATTTTAATTTAATTTTATCCAGAATCGTGCTTAACTATATTATGCTTTAGAAGTTAAGACTATTTTTCACATTTTGTTCTTTATTCATTAAAGGTATTTACACTGTTTAAGTACAGTGAGATCATGAGGTTTTGAGTTGATTGTTGCAGTATGTCAATTTTGTTTTGCACTACTTTTTATGTTCATAATATAGTTGGGCTACATACAGTTCATAAAGCATACACAATGGACGCATCTTTTATTGAAGGTAATATATTTGGATGAATTTGGAACAAGCAAACTATTCATAATTCAATAAAAGCTGTTGAACTGCATAAAATGGGGGTGTTTGGAAATACATAGTAATTTTAAGTAAGCTGGGCATGCTGAGAATGCGCACTGTGTAATGGTTGATCAACTAAGGGACAAGGTAGACGCAGCAGAGACTGAGTATGATTAACACGTTGCGCATCATGCCTTCAATAAAGACAACTTGGTGTTTTTTTGTTAAAAAGAATAAGATTGGAGCAGAAAAAAGTGACCAGTCTTACATTTGTGTGCCCTTTATAGCCAGAATGGCAAATTTCTTGTTCAAGAGATAGTTTGTAAGGTTACACTTCCTGTTGTACAGCACTTTGTTCACTGCAGAATTCCAATACACTCCTTGAAACACCCACCATAACTTTAGGACCCACCCACATCAACTCTCAGAACTGCTAAGCTACTCCCTAAGCCTGCCCTGAAACTACAGAGGCTCAAAGCATGAATGGGACATGTAGTATCAGGACTGGTAAAGGAAGGAAATAGGAAGTCAGAACTTGGAAATTCAGCCAGGAGCAGGAGGGACATCAGGCACAGAAACCTGTTACAGCTAAAGGAGATAAGATGCAGATAAATTGACTGAGGTTTTGACTCATTTTTATGCACAATGCTTCTGTTTTGTGGGAGGAAAAGATGTTCTACATAAGCCACAGACCATTTTGCTGGCCAAAGACCACTTTTTGCAATTGGGTACTGCGTTGCATTAACTTGCAATTGCACATTTGTGCGACTTGGCTCCCAAATTGACTTTTTTTTGACAATTTTTCTTTTTTCTCCACACAAATAGAACTTTCTTTTCGTGGTGTTCAGTCCTGCGGTTTTTATTTTTTGCACTATAAACAAAAAAGAGCGACAATTTTGAAAACGCATTTTCTACTTTTTGCTATATCCCCCAAAAATGTGTAAAGATTTTTTTTTCCCTCCAGTTTAGGCCGATGCGTAGTGTTCTACATATTTTTGGTAAAATTCGCAGTAAGCGATTGGTTTGTGCAAAAATTTGTGTTTACAAAAAGGATAGCTTTCTGGCTTTTTTAAAAAGATAAAGGAGTGATGCGCGGTACTATGACAGGAAATTGGCCTAGGAGGCTAATAAATTCTATAGGCACTAAGATTGTGAGTGATATATATATTCCCGTATAAAGTAAGAGAAGGTATATAAAAAGTTGTGCGTATTTTATGAGGGGGTGGTGGAAGACTCTCACCACTATAGCATAATGATGTTCAGGGTAAGAGACAAATGTAATAAATAAGCATAAAAAAAGGAAAGAATCACAATACTTAGAACTAGTGATCCCTAATGCGATTTGTTAAAACTGACAATCGCATAAAGTGCCTCTTTCTGGCTTTTTTTTTTTTTTTTTACTAGTAATGGATCAGCGATTTTTATTGTGACTGCGACATTATGGCGGACCCATTTTACATTTTTGACAGATTTGGGACCATTGTCATTTATACAGCAATCATTGCTATACAAATGCACTGATTCCTGTGTAAATTACACTGGCAGTGTAGGTGTTAAGTGTGTCCCAGGGGCGTGTTGCTATCTGTGGGTGGCGTGGCTGTGTTTTACACATAACTGATCTCTGCTCCAATCACAGGGAGCAGAGATCAGTGTCACTGTTGCTAGGCAGAAAAAGGAGATGCTTGTTTACTTTAGCATCTCCCATGAGACGATCGTGGGTATCCCTGCAGTGATCGAATCTGCGGAACCCGCGATTGGACTCGAGGTTACATAGTTACATAGTTAGGTTGAAAAAAGACACAAGTCCATCCAGTTCAACCAAAAAAAATATATATATATACACATACATACATATATACATATACCAGCCCATATACCCAATTCTATACCCACAGTTGATCCAGAGGAAGGCAAAAAAAAAACAGCAGAGCATGATCCAATTTGCTAAAGCAGGGGAAAAAATTCCTTCCTGATCCCCCGAGAGGCAATCGGATTTTCCCCGGATCAACTTTACCTATAAATTTATATTATTATATTACCTACACTTAGGAAATAATCTAGGCCTTTCTTAAAGCAATCCACTGAGCTGGCCATAACCACCTCTGCAGGGAGTCTATTCCACATTTTTACAGCTCTTACCGTGAAGAAACCTTTCCGTATTTGAAGATGAAATCTCTTCTCCTCTAGACGTAAAGAGTGCCCCCTTGTCCTCTTTGTTGACTTTAAAGTAAATAACTCGACACCAAGTTCCCTATATGGACCCCTTATATATTTGTACATGTTGATCAAATCCCCCCTTAATCTCCTCTTATCAAGAGTGAATAAATTCAGTTCCTCTAATCTTGCCTCATAGCTGAGTTGCTCCATGCCTCTTATCAGTTTGGTTGCCCTTCTCTGCACTTTCTCCAGTTCCCTGATATCCTTTTTGAGAACTGGTGCCCAAAACTGAACGGCATATTCCAGATGAGGTCTTACTAATTATTTGAACAGGGGCAAAATGATATCTCTCTCTCTCTGGAGTACATACCTCTCTTAATACAGGAAAGGACTTTGCTCGCTTTGGAAACCGCAGCTTGGCATTGCATGCTATTATTGAGCTTATGATCTACCAAAACCCCCAGATCCTTCTCCACTATGGATTCCCCCAGTTGTACTCCCCCTAGCGTGTATGATGCATGCATATTCTTAGCCCCCAAGTGCATAACCTTACATTTCTCAACATTAAACCTCATCTGCCACATAGTCGCCCAATTAGACAGAGCATTGAGGTCTGCTTGTAAATTGGTGACATCCTGTAAGGACATTATTGCACCGCATAGCTTGGTGTCATCTGCAAAGACGGAAATGTTACTCTTGATCCCAGACCCAATATCATTTATAAAGATATTAAAAAGTAAGGGTCCCAGCACTGAACCTTGGGGTACACCACTCATAACCTTAGACCATTCAGAGTAAGAATCATTAACCACTACTCTCTGAATTCTGTCTTTTAGCCAATTTTCTATCCCGACAAGGTGGCATGATGGCAAATTTAAAGGGATGTACCTGCACTTCTATTTGCCTATCGGTGCCATTCTGCTGACTTATATCGGCGTGCATTGGTCGGGAAGTGGTTAAAGTAATAGTAAAGCCTTGTGGTCTTCCCCTGCTCTGCAAAACCATTACACAGAGCAGCCCTAATCTTCCTCTTGTGCCCAATGCTGGTGCTCCTAGGCCCCTCCCTCCTGCTGGGTCCCCTCACAGCAAGCAGCTTGCTTTGTGGGGCTCCCAAACAGGCGCTCCGTTTTTGTTGCTGTGTCTATTCACACATGGAGGCTTGGCTCGCTGGCTGTGATTGACAGCAGTGGAGGCCAGTGGCTCCCACTGCTGGCAAAAACCAGTCGGGAGTGAGGAGTTCCCAGAGAATCAAGGCTCTCATGGACATCACTGTATTGCAAGGGTGCTCGGGTAAGAATTAATGGGGGCTGCTGCACACAGTTTTTACGCTCATGCATAGCCACTTTTGCGATACTAAAGTCCTTCTATTTAAAATGGAGAGGTGCTAAACGTCTTATACTTTCCTGCTCTGTGGTTGGCTCCTTACATTGTTCTGTGATCAGCAGTTTCCAAAGGATTACCAATTGTCTGCTGCATTCCTGGGGGCACGCAGTGGGGCATGTTCTGGGTTGTCAATGGAATCCATCCAACCGTGCAAAAGCCCACGAGACAGGGCACAACTTCTAGTCGACTTGGTGCCTGAGATTTGTCGAACCCTGTACTAGCAGATTAGATACTGTCAAATTGAAACGCAGTAGGACATGTAATTATTGAAAAGTAGATTGTAGGTCAATGATTGTAAAGGCATTTCTTTTAAATTTAAAATAAGAGGATATGTTTGCCTCCCCTGTTCAATGATATTGCACAGAGGGGGCCCCTTACCTGGAGATCCTTGCTGGTGCTGTCCACTCCTCCTTTCCTCAAAAAGCCATGTGCTGAAAGGGCATCTGTGTGGGTGTGCCCTCAGTCTAGGCTTTGTGCATCCCTAGTCTCGCACATTGGTGCTTGGCCACACCTCCCGCTCCCTTTTCACAGGATTTGACTGACAGCAGCAGGAGCCTAGAGCTGATTTTTAAGAACTGCAGCATAAAGCCAAACTCCGGTTGAGGAAACAATGTATATATACAATGGATGGTGGTATGGGTTATAGTATATAGTGCGAGATTAGAGTCCATACAAATGTCCTTTGAGCTGTTAAGCTCTGTGTGAGGAAACAGTCTATACAGACAGGGCAGCCTTGCAGGGGAAGCCGAAGCAAACTCCAAACATGTAGAGAAATCAAACAGGAAGCAGGCACCTCTTCGTTAAGACTGTGTAGTTTTAATAGACAAAATGCGTTAAAAACACTCATTGAGGTTTCATTACTAAAATGGCGACGTGTTCCTGAGCATGTGCACTAGGGGGGTGTCTGTAGTGCATGCTCCTTTCTCAAGCTTTGCACTTCCCTGTAATCAACCAGCTGCTCTCCAAGCCTCTCTTTGGACTCTGCACACATGCTGGAAGATTCCTGCTGGTCAGGATGCCGGCTATGAGAAGGATTCACAGGACATCACCCCCTCTGCTGGAAGCTGTGACGGAGATTGGTCTAACTGGACTATCCTGTGCCTGAGTAATGAAACCTAAATGTGAATGTTAATGCACTTTGTCTATTCTGTTCCCATCACTTTAAGGTAAGTAGCGCACTTACCACACACAGAATCTCACAGGGGTATAACTTGCTCATAGGAATCTATTCTGCAGAGAGGCTGCTGCTCAGGTCACATCTGTCCATTTACCCTTTTGCCTGTTAACCACATGAACTTCCAGGAGAAATGCTGCTCCACTACTGGATGGACCACTGCCACTCCAAACAGCCAACCAGTCTCTCAAATACCATACAAATTGAGAAGATGACTTGGTGCAATATATAGGGACTTGATTATAAAAGCAGAACCAAAAGGCCAGCCAAATACTTGCATGCCTGCCACTGCTCACCAGGACACAGCAGCAAGCATTTGTGTGATGATGGGATGAAATGCGTAGAGTGGGGTGGAGTATACAGATGTCAGATGCGCGCTGCTGTCTCCTGGGGAACAGTGGTGTACATGTAGGTATATTTGGCTTGCCTTTTGAGTGGTCTTGTTTTTTGTTCTGTTTTTATATTCAAGCCCTTATATAATGCATTGCACTATCTGAGCCTTTTTCTAAATTTGCCTGGTCTTTTGAGTGCTCTTGTTTTGGTCTTGTATACATGTGCAGTCACTTTTATTATGGTAAATTATTCATACTAATTGAAGTTGCTTTATTGTTCACACAGTATAATGCATGGATATAAGCCTTGGCATTTATTTTCTCAAACTGACTTAGGCTGGGCATAGATCGGTTGTTTTTATGAAGTAATGGATTTTTTTATCCACACAAGTGGTGTGTATAGAGGAATCCTCCCTTCTGGGCTATTGTATTCTGCCAGTAGGAGGACTGCACTATCAAAATACACTAGTCAGCACTGCAGCCCGCTGATTGAGTAGTGTTTTCAATAATCCTGTTCAGCTAAAGTCGATCCCTAGGTTGGCTGTAAGTGAACGACCATAAATTGTAATTCAGAAGGTTCCTGCAGTTACCTGAATTTTTGATCAGTCTATAGCAGTGATGGCAAACCTTGGCACCCCAGATGTTTTGGAACAAAATTTCTCATGATGCTCATGCACTCTGCAGTGTAGCTGAGCATCATGGGAAATGTAGTTCCAAAACATCTGGGCTGCCAAGGTTCGCCATCACTGGTCTATAGTCATACTATCTGGTAGGCTCTGCTGTTAAATCAATCTGATAAGTCCATATGTAGCTTTGGATTTTTAAAGTCCTTTTCTTAAAGGGCTTGATGTGTTTTTTTTTTTTTGTATAAATTGGTCAGTGTCTGTTTCACAAGGTTGTTTGCTTGTAAGCTGAATCTTGTTTGGTATAATGTATTTGGCAACAGTCTCTGCATTTCACTAGGATGACAAAGCTGCTTATGCAGAAATGCACTTGGTCAGTGTTGTCACCTTAAGGCCCCTTTCACACTGACGTCCCGTTCAGGCCCGCCTGTCAGTTTTTCAGGCGGACCTGAACGGGTGCTCCATAGAACGTCGGATGTCAGCGGTGACACGTCCGCTGACATCCGACCCGCTCCGATCCGAAAGTGTAACAGAGGAAAAAGCTATTTTTCCATCCGTCATCGGATCGGGTGACGACGGGCACTGCGGCCCTTCGTCATCCGATCTCCCATAGGGGAGAGCGGCGCTGTGACAGGTCTGTCCCTGCGCAGTGTGCAGAGACGGACCTGTCATCTCCCTGCTCAGCGGGGATTGACGGAGTGATCCCCGCTGAGCAAACGGATATCCACGGGGCGGATCAGAACTGATCCGCCCTGTGTGAAAGGACCCTTAGGATAGGAAATTAAAGGGGTGTTCCGGCCAATATTTAAAAAAAAGTCATCAGCTACAGACACTGTAGCTGCTGACTTTTATTAAGGACAGTTACCTGTCCAGCGATCCCACGATGTCGGCCACCCCGAGGCCGATCTGTCCATTGGATTAGCTGCCGGCTCCTCCATCTTAAAGGGAAACAGGCAGTGGATTCTTGCAGCTTCACTGCCCGTTTCCTACTGCGCATGCGCGAGTCGCGCGGCGCTTTGGGAATGGCCCCGTTTTCTGTGACGCATGTCCCAGAAGGCAACGAGGCCACTCACCGAAGAGGACGAAGCACTGCGGAATATGAAGAGGCAGATTAGGAAGACTGCCTAGTAACAGCAGTTTCAAGTGAAAATTTTCAGTTTGAATGGGTGTAGGTGGCTTTACTCGTGTATGCACTCTCACTTGTGTATATTGGCTTATGTGTACTGATATCTACAAATTTTAGGAATTATTTTGGGGAATTTGTCCTGAACCCGTGGTGCACTAAGTGCAAGTACCCCTTCGTACAGTATCCAGCTGCTCTGTAGTTCAGCCGGTCATAGATTTCAGTTGGCTAGCACCAGGGCTGGAGGTGCCTGAAAGGGGTGGGATGCTATGCGGCTGACTCGAGATGCCCATGTGCAAGTAGTTTTGGAGTTTGAACTTCCTTTTCTAAAAGGGGTGTGTATGTATGTACAGTGCTTTGCGAAAGTTTTCGGTCCCCTTGAACTTTTCAACCTTTTGCCACATTTCAGGCTCCAAACATAAAGATATAAAATTTTTATTTTTTGTGAAGAATCACCAATATGTGGGACACAATTGTGAAGTGGAACGAAATCTATATTGAATTTTTGAAACTTTTTCAACCAATAAAAAAATGAAAAGTGGGGCGTGCAAAATTATTCGGCCCCCTTGCGTTAATACTTTGTAGAGCCACCTTTTGCAGCGATTAGCTGCAAGTCGCTTGGGGTATGTCTCTATCAGTTTTGCACATCGAGAGACTGAAATTCTTGCCCATTCTAACTTGCAAAACAGCTCGAGCTCAGTGAGGTTGGATGGAGAGCGTTTGTGAACAGCAGTTTTCAGCTCTTTCCACAGATTCTCGATTGGATTCAGGTCTGGACTTTGACTTGGCCATTCTAACACCTGGATACGTTTATTTGTGAACCATTCCTTTGTAGATTTTGCTGTATGTTTGGGATCATTGTCTTGTTGGAAGATAAATCTCCGTCCCAGTTTCAGGTCTTTTGCAGATTCCAACAGGTTTTCATCCAGAATGGTCCTGTATTTGGCTGCATCCATCTTCCCCTCAATTTTAACCATCTTCCCTGTCCCTGCTGAAGAAAAGCAGGCCCAAACCATGATGCTGCCACCACCATGTTTGACAGTGGGGATGGTGTGTTGAGGGTGATGAGCTGTGTTGCTTTTACGCCAAACATATAGTTTTTGCATTGTGGGCAAAAAGTTCGATTTTGGTTTCATCTGACCAGAGCACCTTCTTCCACATGTTTGGTGTGTCTCCCAGGTGCCTTGTGGCGAACTTTAGACTAGACTTTTTATGGATATCTTTGAGAAATGGCTTTCTTCTTGCCACTCTTCCGTAAAGGCCAGATTTGTGCAGTGTACGACTGATTGTTGTCCTATGGACAGACTCTCCCACCTCAGCTGTAGTTCTCTGCAGTTCATCCAGAGTGATCATGGGCCTCTTGGCTGCATCTCTAATCAGTCTTCTCCTCGTCTAAGCTGAAAGTTTAGAGGGACAGCCAGGTCTTGGTAGATTTGCAGTGGTCTGATACTCCCATTTTAAAATGATCGCTTGCACAGTGCTCCTTGGGATGTTTAAAGCTTGGGAAATCTTTTTGTATCCAAATACGGCTTTAAAGAGGAAGTAAACCCTGATGGGTTTACTTCCTCTTTCATTCCCTGCAAAGGCAAAGCATAATGGACTACTATGCATCGCATAGTAGCCCATTATGTGTCACTTACCTGACACAGGAGCCAGCAAAGTCGCCGCTGTCCCCTGTAGTCCGTCGCATCCATTTTGCTGGTGGCGTCTCGCAGCTCCGCCGCTGTCATTCGGCGAGGTCACTCCCGCGCATGCGCATGGGAGTCGACACGCGCGGCAGCTCCATTCTTGGAAATGCCGCGCTCAGTGCACCTGCGCACCGCTGTCTATGGCGCATGCGCCGTAGACAGCGGTGCCCGTTTTCGGAGATATTGCTTGGACCTACAGGTAAGCCTTAATCTAGCTTGCCTGTAGGTCAAAGTGGTTTGTAAGGGTTTACAACCACTTGCAAAATATATCTTGCTATCAAGGCAAGAGCAAGGAATGCTGGTAGGAGACCTCGGAAGAGGTTAAGGGCTGCTCTTTGCAAAACATTGCAAGGAGCAAGGCCATTTTGACATGTTGTAAAGGTATTTAAAGAGGTTGTAAAGGTTTTTTTTTTTTTTTTTTTTTTCCTAAGTAGGTTCCTTTAAGCTAGTGCATTGTTGGTTCACTTAGACTTTTTTTTTTTTTTTCCTTCGATTTCCCTTCTAAATGGTTTTTTCTTTGAATTTCTCACTTCCTATTCCTCCTCAGTAAGCTGTTCTGGCTGACTAAACGCCACTTGGATGATGGTGTGAAGTTTACTGAGGAGAAACGAAGTGAGAAATTCAGACAAAGAAACATTTAAAAGGGAAATCTAAGGAAAAGGTAAATGAACCAACAATGCACTAGCTTAACCACCTAAGGACCGCCGCATGGGAATGTACGTCATCAGAATGGCATGTACAGGCACAAGCACGTACATGTACGTGCTTGCCTTCCAGCGGGTGGGGGGTCCGATTGGACCCCCTCCCGCTGGATGCGGCGGTCCGTTTGGCTGAATGAGAAGCTTCCTCCCGCTGTGTATAGTAAACACAGGCAGGGAGGAAGTGATGTGATTCTCCTTGGGGTGGTCTTTTTGACCGGACTACGAGGAGAACACTGAAAGTAAATGCACCAAACACTACACTAACATATATAGGCACAAAAATCCGCCCCCCCTCCCAGTCGTTGTCGCTGATTGCAGTGATCATTTATTTACTGATCACTGCATTCAGTGTCAGTTGTGACAGTAAAAAGTGTCAGGGCAGTTAGTGTTAGGTCCAGAGTAGCCCCCTACCCCCCCCAATAAAGGTTTAACCCCCCGATTGCCTCTAGAGTTAACCCTTTCACCCCCTTTTGCCAGTGTCACTAAGCGATCATTTTTCTGATCGCTGCATTAGTGGCACTGGTGCTAATTCACTAGTTATTTTTTTAGGTTCACCGCCAGGTTTTTATAGCGCTAGGTACCCAGATATACTACCCAATAATGGTTTTAACCCCCTGATTGCCCCTAGTTAACCCTTTCACCAGCAATCACCGTATAAGTGTCACTGGTGATGCTAGTTAGCCAGTTATTTAGGTTCCCCGTCAGGTTTTTATATAGCGCCAGGGACCCCCATATACTACCTAATAAAAATTTGAACCCCCTGATTGCCCCTAGTTAACCCTTTCACCAGTGATCACCGTGTAAGTGTTACGGGTGACTCTGGTTAGTTTTCTTTTTATAGCATCAGGGCACCCAGGGCACCCACCATTTATTACCCAATAAAGGTTTAACCCCCTGATCACCCGGCGGGTGATATCAATTAGGTTTTAGGGTCAGGGTCTGCGTCGCCCCAGGCAGCGCTAGGTTAGTGACAGTACCGCTAACACCCACGTGCAAAGCATACACCTCCCGTAGTGGTATAGAATCTGAACAGATCAATATCTGATCTAATCAGATCTATATTGGCGTCCCCAGCAGTTTAGGATTCCAAAAAAACGCATTAGCAGGATCAGCCCAGATACCTGCTAGCACCTGCGTTTTGCCCCTCCGCCCAGCCCACCCAAGTGCAGTATCGATCGATCACTGTCACTTACAAAACACTAAACACATAACTGCAGCGATTGCAGAGTCAGGCCTGATCCCTGCGATCGCTAACAGTTTTTTTGATAGCGTTTTACATTTAAATCCGGAAGGCAGTGCTTGGTTTTCGGGGTCCCGTACGTGGCTAGGCTCCCAAAAAGTCCCCCACATGTGGTATCCCCATACTCGGGAGAAGCATCAGAATTCATTTTGTGTAATTTCACTTATGCCCATAGCATGTGTGAACAATATATCATTTAGTGACAACTTTGTGCAAAAAAAAAAGTTTTTTTTAATATTCCTGCAACTTGTGGCAAAATATAAAATATTTCATGGACTCAGCATGCCTCTCAGTAAATAGCTTGGGGTATCTACTTTCCAAAATGGGGTCATTTGGGGGGGTTTGTGCTATTGGCATTTTATGGCCTTCGAAACTGTGATAGGTAGTGAGGAGTGGGGGGAAGGGGGGGGGTTGTACTGCCATTTATGCACCTCAAGAAGTGAGATGGGCAGTCGTAAATTAAAAGCTGTGTAAATTCCAGAAAATGTACTCTAGTTTGTAGACGCTATAACTTTTGTGCAAACCAATAAATCTACGCTTATTGTCTTTTTTTTTTTTTTTACTAAAGACGTGGCTGAATAAATTTTGCCCTAAATGTATGACTAACATTTAGTTCGATTTTTCTTATAACAAAAAGTAGAAAATATATATTTTTTTCTCAATTTTCGGTCTTTTTTCATTTATATCGCAAAAAAAAAAAATCGCAGAGACAATGAAATGCCATCAAAAGAAAGCTCTATTTGTGGGAAGAAAAGGACGCAAATTTAGTTTGGGTACAACATTGCATGACCGCGTAATTACCAGTTAAAGCAGTGCAGTGCGAAATTTTAAAAAGACCTCTGGTGTTTAGGCTGACTATTGGTCCCAGGCTGAAGTGGTTAAAGGAACCTATTTAGAAAATAAACAAAGCTTTACAACCCCTTTTAATTCTTTAAAGAATAAGTCTCTTTAACATGTTTACCGTATATATATATTGTGTATGGCTAAAGTTACACCAGTTTACCACCTTGATCTAAATTACTCCTGATTTAAAAAAGCTTCATTTCTATAAATGTCCAATTTCTTTTCATTTTAGTACCATTTTTTGATCTTATTGGGTTTTAGGAGAATGCCTTTTCCTAAAGCTACTTCAGCAACACTTAAAAAATGTTTAGTACTACTTGGTTGGACTTGTGTATTACATCCTTGCTGTTTTTTTTTTTTTTTCTTTTCAGGCCAGCTGCATAGCATCACTTTTCAGAGACAAGAGGAAGATTACTTGAAACTGACTGTACGCTGCAGGCCCTGTATCTTTCTTCTGGGACATAACTGCAGTGCCCGAGGCAAGGTGGTTAATGCTCTTTTGGGTGATCCTCTTTTGGGTGATCCTCTTTTGGGTGATCCTCTTCTGCCAGTTGGAACATGTTGTGACCCAGACACCTGTAAGCGAAGGCGCATTAGTTTTAGACATGGCAAACAGACTTTGGTAAGTTTGGCACTGCCTGAGCAATATGAACTAGTTCATCAGCTGGTAGCTCATCAAGGTAAATGGGACACCATTCCTGAAGAGGATTTGGATATACCAGAAGATGAAGAGGACCCTGCACACAGATTGCTGCAGGTATGTGGTTTTTTTTTTGTTGTTGTATAGATATGTTCTAAAATATTGTGTATTGGTGAGTCTCCTTGAAATAAAAAGTGAAGTTACAGTAATGTGTACATTCTTAGAGGTTTCTGATCACTGTGGTATTGGAGTAGATCTGAGGAAGCACAGGAGTATATCTCCTTTTTTGGGTCTAAAACTATTAGACAGGGGCCAGGGGCGGACTGACCATTGGGCCACTCGGGCACTGCCCGAGGGCCCCATGCCACCAGGGTGCCCCATCAGGGCTGCCCCACCTCTCCAGTACCTTCTCAGCCAATAGAAACATGTCTGTGTATACTGTGTGTGGGTGTGTTTGTGTATTCTGTGTGGCCCCATAATTTGATTGTCTGGGGGCCCCATGAGTTGTCAGTCCGCCGCTGGTCCTAGCACATGAATTGGGAGAAGGGGAAAGATGTAAGGGCATGTTGGATGAGTAAAGAATGAAGTATATAGGGAGTATAGGGCTACATGTGGTGGTGGGGTAGCGGGGTGTTGTGTGTCTGAGCAGGGGATCGGGGGCAAAGCTCCTGTTTTCTACATCTGAACTAGGTGTTTATGGGAGAAATGTTTTCAGTCATCTGGAACCTGAGAAAATTATCCAAATTTGTGCCTGTCATGGTGTTGCGCTATTAGTTGTTCTTAGCTTTTTTTTTTTTTTTTTTTTTTTAATTTCTTTGTGACCTGTAAATTGTACAACTCAGTTGAATAACATTTTTAGATCAAAAAGCACAAGGAGAAAAAAATGGACTTTATAGGCACCGATTATAAAAATAAGTTTATTAAACACAAGATACAAAAGGGAATTTTCATTAAAACTTTATTTTGCAGAGTCAATACATGCAAAACTGTTGCTTTTACTCTCTAAAACAGCAAAAAAATGCCAAACATCATAGTCCTGCAACAGTGTATGGTATGTAGTAACACGCTTGCTCTACATCTTTTGCATATGAATGCTTCATCGGGAGCTTAATAGCTGTTCTACAAAAGACGGGAGTGACATATAAGCATATACAAAAAAATGCGTAATCTAACAAAGTACATTGGTAGTGTTCCACATTTTTTAGCAGAATTCATCCCAAAGGGTAAATATGCAGCAGATACCCATAAGTGACATGCAACTGGCGATTTAAGGTTCAATGTGGGGGTGTGCCCGTTAAACAGGTAAAAGTAATATTTGTAAAAAAAAAAAAAAAAAAAGCAAGGGTGAATATCCCCATATCATCAAAGTGTCCATTATTTGAGAAAAGATAGCAGATTTGAAAAAACCCAATTCCTGCATAAAAGCAGACGAGGGAAGATGGCAAATAGTATTGGCCAAAAGCCCTACCTCTGCACATAGACCATACAGGAGCGATCTCATAGGTAGCCAGATAGTAGATGGTATTAATGTGATAGTAACCAACATAAACAGACCACAGTGACCTCAAACATATGATAACAAGGGTTTAATATCTATATATAGTACCTAGTATTCATAATACAAAGAACATTGAGGCGTTTGACACTTAGCTACTCTCACCTGTTAAATAAACTAAGGTGAATAAATCAAAGCCATCTGGTATCTTAGTTAAAGTCAGGAGACAGACTGTGTGCTGGGCTCCTGGTAGTTGGCCCTAACAGTTTTCTATCTAAAAACAATAAGGCCCCTTTCACATGGGACAGATCAGTAATGATCCACCGCTTGATGATCGGCTTGCTCAGCGGGGATTGCTCCGTTTGTCCCCGCTGAGCCGGCGGATAACAGGGCGCTCCTCGCACACTGTGCAGGTACCGCCCTGTCGGCTCTCAGTTCTCCTCTATGGGGGATCGGATGAACACGGACCATCTGTCCATGTTCATCCGATCCGCTCTGCAGACTGATAGAAAAATAGTATTTTCTTCCGTCTGCAGAATCGGACAATGGCTGAGGCGGACGATATCGGGTGTCTGCGGATGTTCAACTACAGACACCCGCTATCCCATAGGAATGCATGTATGTCCGTATTTTATCCGCAAACGGATGGATGAAATATGGACATACTGTCCGCATGTGTGAAAGGGGCCTAAAACATGTATCCAATGACTGGATCTGAAAGGTAAACAAACTGATATTGTAGCAATCTAGGAATTGGTAAGAACAAGTCCAAGAAGCAACAAAGTAGCTAAGATAGTCCTCATAGTAGATGAAGGGAATACACACCTTGATCTGCAGAAAATTTGTAAGCAGCTGAAAGCAACAGACAGCACCAAGACAACTGACTGCCTGTGAAGGATTCCCTCTTGTAGAGCTAGACAGGGCTGCTCTATATACACACCCCAGACAGGTGTGTGGCTGACTTGGCCATCACCAAGGTGCACACCCACACCCCCTAGTGGCCAACAGCCAGAACTACCACTGATGGAAAAATGCCACTTAGAGCAGATGTGACCCATCAAACATGGGGATGGTAAAAGGGGAGATAGTGGGGCAGAGGATGGTTGGCCTGTAAGATGACTAGAACAATTAGGGGGAGGAAAGAAGGGAACCACAAAGGCTCCGACCACAATGCACCCCACAATCAGATTATATAAATACTGTATTGCGGCTTTCTGGCCGCACACACAACCATCATACCAGTATGTCACAGGGATCCGAAGCACAATACCAAGAGGAAATCCACTGCCAGGCTTCTGGAACAAAAAGACATAAAATAAGTTAGATGTAGTATATTCTAATGTATAAAACGTATAATAAACTAGAAATTAGGGGAAGATACTGCGCTGTAGCCAAAGTGGGGATCAACAGCTAACACCCAAACAAACAAAGTTCAGTGAAAATGGGGAAAAGGTGGTGTAGCGCTAGTGAGTGAATTGAAAAATAACTCCAAAAATTGTATGTTGAGAAGTGATAATAAAACTAATACTATAACACATGCATGTGACAAAATGTGCAAAAATGCGTAAAAACACAATGCAAATATTCGCTAATATGTGTATGCGTGTGTGTATATGTATGCGTGTGTGTATATGTATGCGTGTGTATATATAATGTATGTGTGTGTGTGTATAAAATATATATATATATATATATATATATATATATATATATATAGATAATCACTACTGTAAGGGGTTCATTTTTTTACTGTAGAACTGTGAAAGTAATATTTACAGTAGCTCTGTACGATAAAGGGCTCATTCTAGGTTTTTTTAACCCCATTATGTTACTGGCCGATCAATTATGAAAATAGTAATCGATTTCATAATCGATTAGTTGACGATTAAGCGATTAGTTGTTTCAGCCCTAGATTTGACACTACGGGGGTCTCGTTCATTGTCCTGGCAGTTATCTCACAGGATCGGGGTGGGGGGACTGGAGGATACTTTAGCATGAGACTAAATGGATTGAACGCCTGAGTTTGTATAAGATTTATTACTGTTGTCTTGATTTTATTTTGGTCTAGTTTAATGTTCCTAGATTTTCCTTCTTAAGTGTACTACCTCATGGGCAACTATATAAAAAAATGTGTGTCCATCCTGATTCTTGAATGTACATCTCTTGCTATATATATATATATATATTACACACATACATACATATATATATATATATATATATATATAATACACACACAAATCTTGGTGGATATCAGTGGCTGTAATATAAGTCCCAACAAAACAGTCCACATGGATAATGGAAAAGTGTCAGTGTTGGTATTCCCAGTAAAAAGATCAGACAGCCACACAATTCAGTTGGACTGGGAACAGCGACTTATCTGGAGTGATTTCAGAGAGAAATACTCTTACCAGAGAAAATCGACACATCTGTCGTTTGACAGTGGGTCAACTGCGCTCGTTATCTCAGGTGATGTCAATCAGGTGTTGTATGTCGGTGGTAGATTCACGTAAATCGCCGCACTGTCTCCGGATTTCAGACTCCCAATATCAGTGGCTGTAACGCGCGTCTCCCGGGTCAGCAGGGTCCAATTCACATTGGGGTGCCATCTTGTATCTCCGATGAAAAAGCTGTGCCTGTAATCTCCAAAATATATAATATAATGTATAATAAACTAGAGCTGCAACTAACGATTATTTTCATAATAGATTAATCGGCCGATTATTCGATTAATCAGATAAAAAAAACTGAAAGTGTATGTATATGTGTATACACACACACACGTACGTGTCCCCCCCCCCCGGTGTCTCGGGTTTTCTCACCCCTTCATTGTGACAGCGGCTCCTCCTCGGTGTGCCGGGGTGGTGTGGGGCGGAGTCTCAGTCCGGAGCCGCCACACGTGACTCGGCCAACTCCTCCAAATAGAGCGAAGGGCACCCCGAAGCTGGGAGATGGATGCACGCATGTGCAGAGCACAACCTCCAATCATGGCAGCGCTGGAAGGCTGCTGGGTAGAGGGGAGAGGGGGACCCGAAAGCAGTGCAGGCGCGTTGCTGGCGGGACGTCAGCTGGGTGGAGAATGCAAGCAGGCGTAGCTGCGTGGTCATTGACGTGGTGCATGCGTAGGACACGGGAAGATGCACATGATTCTAATGGACCGGCAAGGGGGGGGGGGGGGGGGGTGCAGACTAGGGGTGCAACGGATCAAAAAACTCACGATCGGATTGTTCCTCGCATCAGAGTCTCGGATCAATTTTCGGATCATTAAAAAAAAATAACACTATCCCCGCCCCCCACAGCCACATTGTTTAAATAAAAGGTATAACACTATCTCCCCCCCCCCCCCCCAATAAAATGCAGCTTTTTACAAGCATAAACAGTCAGCATATCACTGATTTGCGCCAAGCTCACCACTGATCAAAGTTCCTCCAAACAGACCGCAGTGATGAGTCCCGGGATGCCTATTGGCGCAAATCGTCAGTGATATGCTGACTGTTTTTATGCTTGTCATAAGCTGCGTTTTATTGGGGGGGGGGGTGGGGGGGAGATAGTGTTGTACCTTTTTTATTTAAATCAACAATGTGGCTGTGCCAAGCAAGTGGAAAGGCATAAATAGGATTAGATAATTAACTGCTATCTAATAGATAGTAATTAGGTTAGATTAGGTAATGTAGTGGTACCTGCATAAAAAGTTTTGAATGAGGGCAGGCAAGGCATCCAGCGTGACTCCTCCAGAATTCCTTCACTTGGGCTGACACAGGCTGAACGCCGTGCTGGGGTGACGTCAGCACGCAGCTCACCGCTGCCGGGTGTACCAAGATGGCCCCAGCTCCAGCGGATCGCATGGTGCGGACCAACTAATCGATAATGAAAATCGTTGACAACGATTTTCATTATTGATTATCGATAATATCGATTAAGCGTTTCAGCCCTATAATAAACCAGCAAGTAAATTACAAACTGCAATCAAATTGCAGGGTACAGTAACAAACTCAATATAAATCTAAACCAGGCACATATGACCGCGGTAAGGGATTGGATGACGCTTATATCACCAAAAATTTGTATAATCAAAGGTGGGGTACACCTATAACAAAAGGAAGAGAGAAAAAGGAGGGGGGACAGGGTTAAAAAAAGGGGGGTGCGAGAGAGTGACAGGAGGCATAGCAACAGCAAGAGATGTACATTCAAGAATCAGGATGGACACACATTTTTTATATAGTTGCCCATGAGGTAGTACACTTAAGAAGGAAAATCTAGGAACATTAAACTAGACCAAAATAAAATCAAGACAACAGTAATAAATCTTATACAAACTCAGGCGTTCAATCCATTTAGTCTCATGCTAAAGTATCCTCCAGTCCCCCCACCCCGATCCTGTGAGATAACTGCCAGGACAATGAACGAGACCCCCGTAGTGTCAAATCTAGGGCTGAAACAACTAATCGCTTAATCGTCAACTAATCGATTATGAAATCGATTACTATTTTCATAATTGATCGGCCAGTAACATAATGGGGTTAAAAAAACCTAGAATGAGCCCTTTATCGTACAGAGCTACTGTAAATATTACTTTCACAGTTCTACAGTAAAATAATGAACCCCTTACAGTAGTGATTATCTGCTTTTTTTTTTTTTCTACTATAAAGGGCTCATTTTAATTTTGTTAACCCCATTATGTTACTAAATGTCTTAGACCTGGTTCATATCTATGCGTTTTATGGTGCTTTTTGCAGAAATGCACTACAGTTCATTTACATGGTTTCCTATAGGACACGTTCACATCTGAAAGGGTCAGGGACTTTTAAACGCAAAATGGTGCTTTATTTGTTCACTACACTTCAATAGAGAAGCTGCAGAAAAGCATGTAATGCATTTTTTCAGCAATTTGTGTTTTTTAATTTGGCCAAAAAAATGCATATTGCAGTAAATTCACGTGCGCAAAAATCAAAACGCACTGCAGAAGCAGATCAAAAGCAAACTGTATAGGTGTACCGAGCCTTATGCTGGCCACACGGATCAATTTTCAGATGAGAATATTCAGACGAAAAATCTTTGTACATTCGCTGAAAGAATTTTGTTTGAAATTTTCACTTGTTTTTAACATTCTGTTTTTAAAATGAACTATTTCTGAATGAAAACTACATACTGTCAGAAAACTTCTTAGTCAAAGGAATTTTCAATTTCCAAATTTTCCCGTCACTGTGATTGAAAATGACCATCAATTTGACCCACTTTTTTTTTTGTTTAAAAGGCTATTAACCGATTAATCTAAACAATAATCGGCCAACTAATCGATTATGAAAATTGTTGGTTGCAGCCCTAGTCAAATCTGTGGCATAAATCCAAATGCCTACTTAGGTTTAACATAAGGGGGTAAAGTTGACGACATCAAGTCCTATGTGAAGGGCAGGAGAAAATGTTAGGGTTGTGTCCTTAATACTGTCAAATGTGGATCAAGTGTACTTTATGACGTAGAAGTCAGGGAAGGTGTAGGAGCATTGGGCATCAAGTGTGGTGCTAGCTAAAGAACATGTGAAAGCTAAATCTGTGTTGTGACTGGCAGAAGAAAAGAAAGTGGAACCTGACCCAGATGGGTTCTGTAGTAGGTTTAGTGCTTGTGCCGCTCCAAATCCTAGATGTGTATTAGTGCGTGAAGTTGTAGATGCATTAGGATTTGGACTCGTACGTGTCGAGTCACAATGCGATCTTAAATTGGATAGAAGCATTTAACACTCCTACAAAGTCCATTCTTTCAACTGCCAATTAGAGGATTCCTAAAGGGGGGAAAAAAAGGTGGGGAGGGGGCAAAAGAAAAAAGGGGGTTGGTACATATAGTGGTATGAGATGTACAGCGCCAATTTCCACTAGTAGTTAAACTAGTAAATGTATGCATTTACAGGTGAATAACAAACCTGTTACATCTGAAGAAAAACTGCC
This sequence comes from Lithobates pipiens, assembly GCF_037356315.1. Lineage (NCBI taxonomy): Eukaryota > Metazoa > Chordata > Amphibia > Anura > Ranidae > Lithobates > Lithobates pipiens. Next base: position 666,236 of record NW_027507693.1, on the reverse strand, counting down.
CCAAAGCATGATGCTGCCACCACCATGCTTCACTGTGGATATGGTGTTCTTTTGATGATGTGGGGTTTTTGTGCCAAGCCTGTTTTTGGAAAATTTAGCCAGGCTTGGATGTTTTTCTCAAAAAAAAAAGCTTCCGTCTTGCCACTCTACCCCATAGCCCAGACAAATGAAGAATACGGGAGAATGTTGTCACATGTACCACACAGCCAGTACATTCCAGATATTCCTACCTTTTTAATGTTGCTGTAGGCTTCTTGGCAGTCTCTCCAGTCTTTTCGTCTTTTCATAAATTATTGGAGGGACATCCAGTTATTGGTAATGTCACTGTGGTGCCATATTTTCTCCACTTGATGACTCTATTCACTGTGTTCCATGGTATATCTAATGCCTTAAAAGGGAAGTAAACCCTTCCAAACAACTTGGACCTATAGGTAAGCCTAGATTAAGGCTTACCTGTAGGTCCAAGAAATATCTCCTAAACCTATATGGTTTAGGAGATATTTGCCCGAAAATGGGCACCGCTGTCTACGGCGCATGCGCCGTAGACAGCGGCGCGCATGCGCACTAAATGCGGCAAGTCCAAGAATGGATTTGCCAAATTTGTCGACTCCCGTGCGCATGCGCGGGAGTGACGTCATCGCGGCCTCGCCGTATGACAGCGGCGGAGCTGCGAGGCGCGACTCCCGTGCGCATGCGCGGGAGTGACGTCATCGCGGCTTCGCCGCTGTCATTGGTCGGAGCTGCGAGACGCCACCAGCAAGATGGACGCGGCGGACTACAGGGATCAGCGGCGACTTCGCTGGCTCCTGTGTCAGGTAAGTGACACATAATGAGCTACTATGCGATGCATAGTAGTCCATTATGCTTTACCTTTGCAGGGAAAAAAAGAGGAAGTAAACCCATCAGGGTTTACTTCCTCTTTAAATTCTTTTGTACCCTTCTGACGGATACCTCTTTAACAATGGGATCCCTCTGATGCTTTGGAAACTCTCTGTGGATCATGCTTTTGCTGAAGTATGCGACTAAGAAAATGTCAGGAAAGACTTTATAGAACTGAACTTTATTGGGGTTAATCGGAAGAATTTTAAATGATGGCACTTAGAAATAAAGTAGCGGCTAGTGTGCCAACATCCCTGAGATGGATCTCACAAAAGTGAGTATACCCCTCAGTTTTTTAAATGTTTTGTTAGCTTTTATGTGACAACACTGAAGAAATTACACTTTGCTACAATGTATAGTAGTGAGTGTATAACAGTGCAAATTCGCTGTCCCCCTCAAAATAACGCAACAGCCATTCATGTTGAAATTGACAACAAAAGTGAGTAAAACCCCTAAGTGAAACTGTGTCCGATTTGGGCCCAATTAGTCACTTTCCCCCTCTGCTGTCATGTGACTCATTAGTGCTGCAAGGTCTCAGGTGTGAATGAGAAGCAGTTGTGTTAAATTTGGGGTTATCGCTCACTTTCATACTAGTCACTGGAAATTCAGCAAGGCACCTCATGGCAAAGAACTGAGGACCTGAAAAAAAGAATTGTTGCTCTACATAAGGATAGCCTAGGATAGAATGCAGAGACCCTGAAACTGAGCTGCAGCATGGTGGCCAAGACTAACTGCATTTTAACAAGACAGGTTCCGCTCAAAATGGGCCTCACCATGGTCGACCAAACAAGTTGAGTGTGCTCAGCGCCATATCCAGAGGTTGTCTATGGGAAATGTATGAGTGCTGCCAGCTTTGTTGAATGGGTGGGGGTCAGCCATTCAGTGCTCACACCATAAGCCACACCTCAAATTGGTCTGCATGGCTGTCATCCCAGAAGGAAGCCCATTTAAAAGAAGCGCAAAGCCCGCAAACAGTTTGTAGACAAGCGGAATAAGGACATGGTCTGACCATGTCCTGTGGTCTTAGACAAATATAAACTTATTTGGTTCAGATGCTGTCAAGCGTGTGGCAGCAACCAGGTGATGAGTACAGACCAGTGTCTTGCCTACAGTCAAGCATGGTGGTGGGAGTGTCGTGGTCTGTGGCTGCATGAGTGCTGCTGGCACGGGGGCGCTGCAGTTCATTGAGGGAACCATGAATGCCAACATGTACTGTGGCATACCGAAGCAGAGTATGATCCGCTCCTTTTGAAGACTGGGCTGCAGGGCAGAATTCTAACATAACAACCCCAAACGCACCTCCAAGATGACCACTGCCTTACTAAAAAAGCTGAGGAAAGAGGACTTAAGTGGCAACCTGTGAAGCTCTGGTGAACTCCATGCCCAAGAGGGTTAAGACAGTGATGGAAACAATTGGTCCAATTTGAACATTTTCACTTGGATTTTAAAAAAATGAGGGGTGTACTCACTTTTGTGTGTGTGTGTATTTCTATATTGCCCTGTTTCCCTGAAAATAAAACCTAGTGTGATTGTCGGTGATGGCTGCAATATAAGCCCTACCCCCCAAATAAGCCCTAGTTAAATTCCTTGTAGGTCTTATTTTCAGGGTAGGGCTTATTTGGAGGGTAGGCCTTATATTTTATTCACCTTCTGACACAGCTCCTCTCTTTAGCCATTGGGTTGTTAGGCCACCTTTAGGAGAGGACTAGGCATAACATGTAATGAGAACTCAGAACTTCTAGTTCCACCCAAGGGGCGGTCCCTTAGGTAACAACCCCTCAGCCTGCCATGCAGCTTCAGTTTTATTTTGCCTAGTGGAGAAGGACCTAGGAACCCTGCAGGCCCATCGGTCCATTTTTTCTTTTTCTGCAGAAGCTTTGCTTTTTGCGCAAGACAGCAGATGCTGTGATCTGCTATCAACAGCCGGCTGGGTGACAGGCTGGATACCCTTATCCTTGTAGTCCAGCCTGGTCAGCAAGCGCGTGCAGACCAGAGCTACGCACTGGGCCAGCCACGACGTACCTCAGCTCCAGGTGGTTAATGCTCTGGAGCACACACATGACCGGGGTACTGATATCTGCGTCAGTGGGCCGGGCCAACAGCCACCCTGTACTGATCGGCGAGTGGGTTTGTGATCGAATGTCTCCCAGCTCTGCAGGACTGGTAAGTACAGCTCTGCCTGCCTCGGTGGGGCTCAGCAGCTGGGAATTCCCTGGGAGGTCTATTTGGGGGTCCCTCACTACCTCTTCTCTCCCTGTCCCCATCTCCCCCCCCCCCCCCGTGTGGGGATGCTACGTGAGTCTGCTGAGCCGTGTGTCAGATGCAGAGGCTTTCTGGGGGGGGGGGGGGTCTGTGCTGGCTGTGCCCTGATGTGATTCTCTCCCTGGGGGGGTGTCTGGTGGCTGTGCCTGTCGATCGCTGCAGCGCTGTTCGCCACCATTTCTCTTCCACTGTCCACTGTATACAGTGTTCGGCTATCTTGGGTGAGGGCAAGGAGCAGCATGCTTTCCTGGAGCTTGGCGGCCATTTTCCCTGTTTTGTGTGCTTTATACTTTGTATGCTCGGTGGCCATTTTTCTTGGCGCCAGAACACGTTGTGGATCAGTTCAGCGCCATAGGCAGCAGCTCTAGACAGCGCAGTGTGATCTCCTATGCACCTGGGGGCTGACAAGGGACACGGGCACTACTAGCTGGACAGCGCAGAGCCAGTCAGGGTGGTGAGTCCTGCGGGAAAGAGCCTCTCAGCCAGCAGCAGTTAGGAGGGTGGGACCATCACTGTCCTAAGTCCCCATTGGGTGGCAGACAGGGGTAGGGTCAGCATTGCTTCAGAAACTGGTGTTTCTTCCCCCCAAAATCCAGGCAATTGCAACCGGTTCGCCTGCAGATGGATGCTTTGTCGGTTTCCTGCCCCCCACCTTCCTCCGGGGAGAGCTCTGACAAAGACTCGGGCCCTGCTGAGGCTGGTGACCCCTGTTCTGTCGTTTTCAGATGACACTGAGTCCGGGTCCATGCGCGACAAAGAGCTTGTTGAAGCACTTATCACAGCTGTGCGTGATACCCTGAAGATTCAGGAGCCAGCAGATCCCTCTGCTGATGTAGCGGTCCCTTTTGGGTCCCGTAAGCCAGCCTGTTAACCTAAGGTGTTCCCGTATCTGACTTATTTTGACAAGTTCATTTACAAGGAATGGGGTCGACCACAACAGACCTTTTCGATCCCCAAATACATTGCAGTGCGTTACCTCCGGTCGTGGACCCCCCAGTATCCAGGTTAAACAAATTCACCACGATCCCGGGAGAGGGGACTCCTGCATTTAAGGACCCCACAGACAGGAAGGCAGAGGCAATGGCTTGTTTCTTTACGGTTGTGGGGTCAACCATGCAACCAGAACTGCCATCTGCACTTGTCTCAGACACTAACTGATTGGGCAAAACTGTTGCACTGCGAATTGGGAGAACGGGCTTCTCCTGTCTGCGTGGAACTTGAAGACAACTAGTGCAAGGCCTTAAGTACGTTTGTGACGCAGCCCTGGATACCCTGCCTCTGTTATCCAGGGCTTCAGTGTCAGCAGTGGTGCTGAGGTCCCTGATTTGGTTAAGATGCTGGTCTACAGACCAGGCATCCAAAAAAGCCCTGACGGATCTTCCCTTCCTTGGCGATCAGCTCTTTGGATGACATTATTAAAAATACCACAGGTGGTAAGAGTAGTCTACTCCCACAGGCCAGGAAGGCTAAGTAGCCATGCTGTAGACAAGGGCCCTCTTTATCCACTCACAAACTGCTTTTTCGTCTGCCTGGGGCTTCGTCCAAGTGTCCCCAGCACGACAGGACGACTTCTGAAGGACCCAAGAGTCCCTGAAACCGAAAGCCTGTGAGCAAAAGTGCTACCGCATGAAGGTTTGCCACCACCCGTGACACGGTGGGGGTTCGCCTTTGGGAGTTTGCAGCCCGGTGGACCTCTTGGCTGTCTGACCAATGGGTCTTCGATCTGATTTCCTCCTGCTACAAGATAGTTCCTCTCTTGGCCGCAAGGGACCTGCTGAGTCGTGGGGTGATAGTACCTGTTCCGTAATTGGAATGTTTCCAGGGGTTCTACTCAAACCTGTTTGAAGTCCCCAAGAAGGAAGTACCTGCACATACCCATATGCCTCCGGCATCAGAAGTTTCTGCGACTTGCAGTCAAGGAAGCCCACTACCAGTTTGTGGTGCTCCCCTTTGGTTTGGCATCAGCCCCCGAGTCTTTGCCAAGGAATTGTCTCCTGTTTTGGTGTTGCCGTGGGATCGCGATCGTGGGATACCTAGACGATCTCCTCCTGAGAGCATCTTCCGCTTCAGAGTTAGGATGTGGCGATCACCATGCAGACCCTGCAGGAATTTTGGTGGCTGTTGAAAGTAAAAAAAGTCTGTGATTGTACCAACTCAGCGTTTGGAGTACCTATGTTTACTGCTGGACTCCACGGAAGCGAGTGTTTCTCCCTTCAGACAAGCTGCAGACTCATGTTAGTAAAACTGCTAATGAACCGCAGGTAGTCGTCGCTATGTTTCTGCATGCAAGTCCTGGGGCTCATGGTGGCCTCCTTTTTGAGGCAGTACCGTATGCCCAGTTTCACACCAGAGTCCTGCAGAAGGAGATTTTGTCAAAATGGGACATATTTCCGTTGTCCCTGGATCGGCAGATTCAGTTGAGCCAATTAGTCAAGGATTCCCTGCTCTGGTGGCTGAGGTCCCTGGCACTTCCATCGAAGTTGCTCCTACCTCTGAAATGGACACTGATCACAACGGACGCCAGCCTATCAGGCTGGGGTGGAGTAATGGGAGTTCAGTTGACCCATTGTCTCTGGTTGGTGGAGGAATCCAAGTTGCTGGGCAATCTGCTCGAACGGAGAGCGATCAAGCTATACCTCTCCACATGGTCGATAAGACTGCAAGGGCGTCTGATCAGGATCCAGTTAGACAACACCACGGCTGTGGCATACGTCAATCACCCAGGAGGAACAAGAAGCTCGGCCGCTGCACGGAAGGTCGCTCCCATACTTCGGTGGGCAGAGCGACATTTATCGGCCATTTACATCCCGGGAGTGGAACTGGCAGGTGGACTAAGTCGCCAGATGCTGGACCCAGGAGAATGGGCGTGGCATCCGTAGGTGTTCACGCTACTGTGCCTGCGGTGGTCCACACCCATTCTGGATGAAAACCTGTTGGAGTGTGCAAAAGACCTGAAACTGGGACGGAGATTTATCTTTCAACAAGACAATGATCCCAAACATACAGCAAAATCTACAAAGGAATGGTTCACAAATGTATCCAGGTGTTAGAATGGCCAAGTCAAAGTCCAGACCTGAATCCAATCGAGAATCTGTGGAAAGAGATGAAAACTGCTGTTCACAAACGCTCTCCATCCAACCTCACTGAACTTGAGCTGTTTTGCAAGGAAGAATGGGCAAGAATTTCAGTCTCTCGATGTGCAAAACTGATAGACATACCCCAAGCGACTTGCAGCTGTAATCGCAGCAAAAGGTGGCTCTACAAAGTGTTAACGCAAGGGGGCCGAATAATTTTGCACGCCCCACTTTTCAGTTTTTTATTAGTTAAAGTTTAAAATATCCAATAGGTTTCGTTCCACTTCACAATTGTGTCCCACTTGTTGGTGATTCTTCGCAAAAAATTTAAATGTTATATCTTTATGATTGAAGCCTGAAATGTGCCAAAAGGTTGAAAAATTCAAGGGGACCGAATACTTTCGCAAGGCACTGTATTTCTCCAGCAAGGAGTTGACCAGAGATTGGCATTAAGCACCATCAAAGGACAAATTTCAGCATTGGCTGTCTTTTTTTTTTTTTTTTCCCAACAACCCCTGTCATAGCACTCCTTAATGAGTGCCTTTGTCCAGGGGGTTCCAATGAGCAGAAGTTCCACTGTAGGGTGTAACCCCGCTTTAAGTATGTCTGTGATGTGGCCCTGGATACGGTCCCCCTGCTCTCTAGAGAATCGGTATCGACAGTGGTGCTATGGCGCCTGTTTTAGCTGAAATGCTGGTCTGTGGACCAGGCATCTAAAAAAGCTCTGGCGGATTTGCCCTTCCAAGGTGAGAGGCTTTTTGGAGCTTCGCTGGATGACCTATTAAAAATGTTACCGGTGGGAAGAGCACGTTGCTCCCACAGTCCAGGAAGGATAAGGAGCCATGCCATAGGCAAGGGCCCTCTCTTTCCGCTCGAACTGCTTTTTCGCCCGCCCAGGTCGGCAGGTAAGTGCTCCCAGTCAGACAAGGGGCCTGCTGAATGACAAAGTATTCCTGGTTTTGCAAGCCAAACAAGTCTGTGAACAAACATGTTACCGCATGAAGGTTTGCTCCTGCCCAACTCTCGGGTGGGGAATCGCCTTCAGGAATTTGCAGCCCAATGGACCTCTCTACTGTCCGACCAGTGGGTTTGTGAGCTGGTTTCATCGGGATACAAGATGGCGTTTCTTTCTTGTCCACCAAACAGATTTTTGCCCTCCAATGTACCTCTACTTCCAGCTCACCGGAAGCCCTGTTCGGGGGCCGTACAGGACCTGCTACTGCGTGGCGTGATAGTACCTGTACCGACTCTGGAAAGGTTTCAGGAATTCTACTCAAATCTGTTTGTAGTCCTCAAAAAGAAAGGGGTATGTCCAATCCTGGACCTCAAGGCCCTCCAGCTTTGTGAAATTGCAAAGGTTCAGGATGGTATAAGCACTCCATCAGGGGGACTTCCTGGCATCCCTGGATATCCAGGATACGTACTTACCTGTACTCATATGCTTCAGGCATCAGATTTCTGCGATTTGCATTTGGAAGAGCACTATCAGTTTGTGGCTCTCCTTTTTTGGCCTTGCGTCAGCACCCAAAGTTCTTTCAAAGTGTTAGGCCCAATTCTGCTGCTGTTAAGGCAACGTGGAGTCACAATCGTGGGTTACCTAGACAACCTCCTGAGAGCAGCTTCCGCCTCAGACTTAAGGGAGGGTGTAGTGATCACCATGCAGACTCTCCGGGAGTTTAGTTGGGTGCTGAACCTAAAGATGTTGGCGTTGGTGCTGACTCAACACCTGGAGTGCCTGGGCTTGCTGTTGGAGTCCTCCAGAAGCAAGCGGTTTTTATCCCTTCAGACAAGCTGCAGACTGTTCAAACTGCAGTGAAGTTGATAAACTGCATATGGTCGTTGCTGCGCTTCTGCATGCGCTTTCTGGACCTCAAGGTAGCCACATTCGAGGTGGGACCGTATGCTGAATTTCACACGAGTCTTGCAGAAGGAGATTTCAAAATGGAACAAATGATCCCTGGATTGTCAAATTGGGGTGAACCAGTTAGTCAGGGATTCCCTTCTCTGGTGGCTGAGATCTCTGGCCAGATTGTTCCTTCCTCTCAATTGGACAGTGATCACAACGGATGCCAGCCTGACCGGTTAGGGGGGGGGCGAGTGCTGGGTGTACAGTCGGCCCAGGTCCTTTGGTCGCGGGAAGAATTCCATCTGCCAATCAATGTGCTAGAGCTTCGGGCAATCAGACTTTGCCTCTCCATATGGTCAATGAGGCTACAAGGGCAGGATCCAGTCAAACAACGCACGCAGTGGCGTACGTCAACCAAGGAGGAACAAGGAGCTCAGCTGCAGCATGTGAGGTTGCTCACATCCTCCAGTGGGCAGAGTGACATGTGCCGGCCATATATATCCCCGGTGTAGAAAACTGGCAGGCGGACTACCTAAGTCATCAGATGCTGGACCCAGGTGAATGGTCGTTGCATTTGGAGGTATTCAGGCTCCATTGCCTAAGGGGGGGGGGACACCAGATGTGGACTTCTCGGCTCAATCAGAAGGTGCAGAGGTTTGTGTCCAGCACAAGAGACCCCTGGGTGGACGCGTCAAGCACTCAAGCTTCTACCACGTCTGCTGCGCAGAGTGGAGGCCGAGGGGATTCCAGCAATTCTGATTGTAACAGATTGGCCTCTGCGTCCTTGGTACGCCGACCTAGTACAACTGGTGGCGTATGTTCCTTGGTGGCTACCGCTGTGAGAGGACCTTCTAGCGCAAGGTCCGATGCTTCATCCTGCTTTACCATCGCTGGTTTTAACGGCATGGCTGTTGAAAGCCAGGTGCTAAAGGACCGAGGTCTGTCAGACTCAGTCATTTCCACAGAAGTCGTCTTCCCTGAAGATTTACCATCGTACATGGAAGGTTCCACGTGTGAAGAGATGGTGTGACGTCCGCACTTATTCAGTTTCCAGTATCCTTGCAGCAAGGAGTGGATCAGAAACTTGCCTTAAGCAACATCGAGGGACAGATATCTGCCTTGGCTGCCCTTTTCCAACATCCCTTGGTGACTCACTCATTGGTGAGTATCTTTGTGCAAGGGGTTCAACACATAGTCCCTGCGGTTTGACCACTGCTACCTCTGTGGGATCTGAATCTGGTGCTATCAGAAACCGGCATTTGAGAACATTGGGAAGATTCCCTTGTTAACACTCAGAAGTTTTTCTAGTAGCTATTAGCTCTGCCAGGAGGGTTTCTGAATTGGTGGCATTGTCATGCAAGTCTCCCTACCTGGTCGTCCGCAGCCCTCTTTCATTCCAAAGGTGGTTTCGGCATTCCATCTAAATGAGGACCTTGCGTTGCCTTCCTTAAGTCCTAAGCTGACACACCCAAAAGAGGTTGCCTTACATTCCCTGATCGTGGTCTGGGCTCTACGAGCGTATCTGTCTGCTTTAGCTCCCTTCCAGAAGTCAGACTGGTTGTCTCAGGGGCTGGTCCAAAAAAAAGCTCTGGCGGTCTCGTCAACCATTTCTCGGTGGATCAAACGGATTGGGGTTCAGGCCTATGCCTTAAAGGGGCAGGTCCCCCTTTTCCTGTCACGGCTCATTCCACCAGAGCAATTGGGACCTCCTGGGCTTTCCGACATCATCAAGCGTCTGTCTCCCAGGTGTGTAAGGCGTCCGTTCACACTTTCACTAAATTCTACAAAGTTGAAGTAAGTGGATCTCAAAAGCTTGCTTTGTCCAAGGTTTTGCAGGCGGCTGTGTAAGGTTGCAATTACACTTTAAGTTACTAGTTTGTTATGCATCTTTTGATGCATAAGTTTGCTACTGGTTTTTTTTAAATAAAATTTTTATTGCTTTTTACTGTAAATGACAAGCAGTCAAGAAACAGAAACAGTAAATATACAAGAAACACTGAATAACGATACATGGTTCGTACTCAACAGCCATATGCCTAAAAAGCCTATATGTGTACATCAGAGTCTATGGGATCGATAACACAACCTAGCAAAGAGAAAAATACATGGTAGAGCAATACAGAGTCAGCATAGAACTTAAGCTAAGAGTCAGTACGCTGTAGATCAAGACTGGGGGGCTCCTCCCCAAGTGCTTCCCTGGGTATTTTTAGCGGTCCCAGAGAATTAGTAATATCCCTCTTTAGATACCATTCTGTGTATCTGAATGGCTGCATAATCCTGTGTATATCCTCTTTTGCAAAGACATGTTCCATAAATGTGCGCCATCTTGAAAAGAAACGTGAGGTTGATTTGAAATTTAGCAGAATAGTATCTAATCGTTCTAGGTAGAACAGAGCTTCCAGGGCTTTTTTCACAGCCTGTATTGAGGGTGGTGAGGGTTTGATCCATTGTGTCAGGATAGTTCTCCGTGCAACCAGTAGACATAAATGCGCCCATTGGGGTACAGCTGTATAGCTATCTGAGAGGTGGGGTTCAGCCAATGTGGTATATCCGAAGAGACATAGAAGTCGGTCCCTGGGCAGGTCCCGATTTGTCACAGCATGAATAAATTGTAGCACCAAGTTCCAAAAGGTCACAACGTGTGGGCATTCCCATAAACGATGGAGAAGCGTAGGACGCAGTTTTGAGCACCATGGACAACATTCCTGGCTAGGGTCAGTTCGGTTGATACGGAAGGGGTAATACGCCCTATGAAGAATCTTGAATTGGGTTTCTCTCCATGTTTCGGAAACTGTAATCTTTCTAGTCTTAACATAACCCTCTAGCAATTTTCCGGGAAGATCCACATCCTCAAAAATGTCCGCCCATTTCCGGAAAGGTTGCAAGCGGTATTTGGCAGAGTGGTATTCAATAAGGAAGGTATAAATAGTAGAGATAGAATAGTCACCATTGTGTATGATCGTATCTATGAAGGATTTCTGGAACTGATTCGTTATGTCTATGCCTGTCACCCAGGTAACTAAGGAGCTGGTGGTAGTGGAAGGAATGAGTTATCGGCAAGGATAATTCTCTGGCTAGCAGCGAGAACGGCTTGGGCTTGCCAGAGACATTCGAATAAACATCATACACCTTAGTGAGACCTTTAGATGCCCAGTAAGTAAATACACTATGCACTGTGGAAGGAGGGAACATGGGGTTTCATTGGATTGGCAAATATCGGGAAATATCGGACGGTAGCCCTATCAATTTGCGCGACTCCCGCCACGCTATCACTGTATCTCTAATCAATAGATTAGATCGGAAATGAGTGGGTAATTTGTTTGGATTTGAATGAAGGATAGCCGACAGGGCAAACGGCGAGACCACCGCAGCTTCTAATGAGTTATTGGAGTACCTAGAATTTCCTGAAAGCCAATCTAGGCCCTGGCGAAGCAGACATGCTAGATTGTAAAATCGGATATTGGGTAGGCTCGCTCCTCCCTCCATCTTCGGGAGGCATAGTTTATTCAAAGCAATCCTCGGTTTCTTCCCGGCCCATAAAAATGTCGTTAAAGCTGAGTGAATTAATCTAATATCCGAATGTTTAACTAAGAGAGGGACGGTTTGCATTGGGTACAGTAAGCGGGCAAATGAAACCATTTTAAAAAGATGACATCTCCCGAAGAGCGAGAGGGGAAGAGCTTGCTACTGGTTTTGATGGTAGCTGTTTAAGATGGTGACTCCTCTGTTGAGGTGTTCCCTTTGTTGTGGGTGAAGTTATGTTTTGCTGTTTCCACCCCTCGTTTTTTGCTTGGGGACGTCCCTAAGGTCAAGAATTAAAGGAGCTGTGTCCGTCAATCAACGAAAGAGAAAATGGGATTTTTGTACTCACCGTAAAAACCTTTTTCTCTGAAGTTCAGACAGACACAGCACCGACCCCTCCTATTTGTACTGCTTTTTGACGTACTGAACCGCAGGAAGCGGGGTGAGGGAGTTGTAGCCACAGGGACCGCCTCCTGGGCGGTGCTGAGCAGTCTTGCTGTTTTTACACATGTTATATGTTCTAAGTCCTCTCCTGAAGTGGTTTGATAACCCAAAGGTCAAGAATTAAAGTTGTCAATGAACTTCAGAGAAAAGCATTTTACTGTGAGTACAGAAAGCCAATTTTTTTTTTCAGCTTTCAGTGCTGTCGCACTTTGACAATTGCGCGGCCATGCTACACTGTACCCAAACAAACTTTTCTTCACACAAATAGAACTTTCTTTTGGTGGTCTTCACTACCGGGTTTATTATGTACAATAAAAACCCCAAAAATTTTGGAAAGGTTTTTTTACTCTGTGTTCGTGTTTACATGGTTTAGATTAAGGCTGTGATTGGACGCAGCCAATCACATGGTTAAAGAGCCACAGCTCTTTACACAGATCGGAGTTGCGCCGTGACCTAGCAACATAACGTGGCTGTGCGAGAGTGGCTGTTCTGGGCCGCCGTACTATGATGCTGTATAGAACAAGAGCTGCACCGCTGTCATTTGACAGTGGTTGGGTAGCAAGCAGTTAGAGATTTAAAAGAATAGCCTTTTTATAATACAAAAACAGCTGATAATCGCTACTATAAGGGGTTAATGTATACTTTGGAACACTGAAAGTAATATAAAAAATTGCATACTCACTGGCCACTTTATTAAGTACACCTGTTCAATTGCTTAGCAACACAAATTGCTAATCGGCCAATCACATGGCAGCAACTTCATTTAAGCATCTAGATGTAGGGAAAATTACTTTCTGAAGCTCAAACAGAGCAGCGGAATGGGGAAGAAAGTGACTTTGAACATGGCATGGTTGTTGGTGCCAGATGAGCTGGTCTGAGTATTTCAAAAACTGGGATCTTCAAGCACAACCATCTTTAACCACTTGCTTACTGGGCACTTAAACCCCCCTCCAGACCAATTTTCCGTTTTCAGCGCTGATGCACTTTGAATGACAATTGCGCGGCCATATAACACTGTACCCAAATGAAATTTTTATCATTTTTTTTCCCCACAAATAGAGCTTTCTTTTGGTGGTATTTAATTACAGCTGGGAGTTTATTTTTTGCTAAACAAACAAAAAAAGATGCAAAAAAAAAATCCTGTTTAATAGTTATAAAATTTTGCAAACAGGCCATTTTTCTCCTTCATTGAAATGCGCTGATGAGGCGGCAGTGGTGGGCACAGATAAGATGGTACGGATGGGTGGCACGGATATGTGGCACTGAGGTGCAGCACTGTTGAGGCAGATTGTGGGCACTGATGGGTGGCACTGTGGGCACTGATGGGTGGCATAGGCAGGGGGCAGGTGGGCACTGATGAGCTGGCCGTGACTGAAGTCCCTCTCACGGCCGCCGGTGATCGGCTTTTTTTTTTTCCTCGTGCTGTCAGCGTGAGGAGTAAAAATAGCCGATTTACCGGCTTTGTGTCACATGATCAGCTGTCATTGGCTGACAGCTGATCACGTGGTAAGGGGTCGGGATCGACCCCTTGCTCCGATCCGTGATCAGGCGAGTCTTATTGACTCGCTGATCAGAGCGCGCCGCGTGCGCCCCTCAGGGGGCGTGCAGGCTGCTCGTGCACGGGACGACGTCAATAGACATCGTCCCGGCAAAGCAGGTCCGCGCTGTAGCCGTCATTCGGCTATAGCGCGGATCGCTATTGGTTAGGGAATGTGTCAGAAAGAGAATATCCAGTGAGCGGCAGTTGTGTGGATGGAAAGTAGTTTTGTCAGAAGAATGGGCAGGTTTGAGATGATAAAGGCAACAGTAACGCAAATTAACATTCTTTACAACCAAGGTATGCAGAATGCCATCTCCACTCACAACACATTAAACCTTGAAGCAAATGTGCTACAGCAGCAGTAGACCACACTCCTGTCAGCTAAGAGCAGGAAATATAGGCTACAATTCACACAGCCTCACAAAAGTTGCACAATAGAAGATTGGAAAAATGTTGCCTGGTCTGAGTCTTTATTTCAGCTGCGACATTCAGATAGTAGGGTCAAGATTTGGCATAATCATATAAAACGACGTCTGATGAAACAAGCAAGGTGGAGATTGATGCGCAATCATGTCACTTCCGGTTTATTTATACCCGGTCTGTGGAACGCACGCTGTCCCAGACCTATGGACTACTTTGTTTTGATTTGCTCCTGGCAGGTCCTAAGTGCCCAATTTTAGATTTGATTACAATAAATTCCCTTTTTGGATTTACACTGAGTGTTTGCTTTTCCTATTCGTTCATATGTGGATCTCCCACTATTTAATACGTCGTGAAGGAGGCTATTCCATTGGACATCAGGATCAAAGACAGATCTAAATACATGCGCTTTTTCCCCTGCAGGGGTGTAGCTATTTGAGTGTGGAACCAAAAGGGGAGCATGAGTGTTCACTATTTTTGATATAAGATGTGATCTATTCTATTCTATCCACAAGTCACATTGGAAAATCATTTATAAGGACATTTGCACCAGTTACATTGGAATGCCAAAGGGCAATATATTTGATTTTTGATATTTTTTATCCTGCCATACTTCACATTTTTAATTAGTGCAACATCTAATTATTGTGGTGTATATCTGGACTTTCGGTTAGCATTTTGCACTTATCAGGTTCAACAAATTCTAATGGCAATATTCGGATATTGCTCTACATCAAGTTAATATGGGTTTTACGTTATATATTAGCACCTGCACCACTTTGTCAGTTTGCACATTTATGAAGGATTATGCACTTTAGCACTTCATCGGGTTTATGATCTGACCGTGCACAGTCCTTTTTACTGTTGGCTGTTCTGGCTGTGCCATTTACCTCTTTACATACAATGCAAGCCTTGTATCAGTGGTTCAGGCTGGTAGTGTAATGGTGTGGGGGTATTTTCTTTGTACACTTGGTATCAATTGAGCATTGTTTAACCACTTCAGCCTCTGAAGAATTTATCCCCTTCCTGACCAGAGAACTTTTTGCGATACGGCACTACGTCGCTTTAATTGCGAATTGCGTGATTGTGCGACGTTGCACCCAAACAATGTTTTCCTCACAAATCGCTTTCTTTTGGTATTTGATCACCTCTGCAATTTTTTTTTTTTTTTTACGCTATAAACAAAAAAGCGACTGTTTTAAAGGAAAAATAAAGCTAAGCAAATATTTTTTATTTTGCTATAATGTCCCCAAAAAATATAAAAACAAATTTCTTTCTCAGTTTAGGCAGATATGTATTGTACATATTTTTGGTAAAAAATATTGCAATAAGCGTATATTGATTGGTTTGCTCAAGTTATAGCGTTTTTTACAAAATAGATTTATGACTTTTTTTTTTTTTTTTAATTGCGACTGCGACATTGTGGCGGACGCATCAGACACTTTTGACACTATTTTGGGACCAGTGACATTTATACAGCATCCATGATATAAAAATGCACTGATTACTGTGTAAATTACACTGGCAGGGAAGGGGTTGAACACTAGCGGGTGATCAAGGGGTTAAGTGTGTCCTAGGGAGTGATTCTAACTGTGGGGGGTGGGCTCACTAAACATGATGGAGCAGTAGCTCCCTGTCATATTGCTGGGCAGAACAGGGTAATGTCTTGTCTTGTTTACATTAGGCATCTCCCAGTTCTGCCGCTCTGTCACGATTGCAGGCCACCGGAGGACAGAGTATGCAGGGAACCCTCACAGTACCCGGCGCCCACTAAGCCATGTCTTAAAAGGGACGTACAGGTACGCCCATTTGACCAGCCGTGCCATTGTGCCGACTTAGATCGTGCGCTGGTCGACAAGCAGTCAAATGCCACGGCCTACCTGAGTATTGTTGCGGACCATGTCCACCCCTTCGACTACAGTGTACCCATCTTCTGACGGCTACTTCCAGCAGTATAATGCACCATGTCACAGCTCAAATCCTCTCAAACTGGTTTCTTGAACATGACATTGGGTTTACTGTATTCCAATGGCCTCCAGTCACCAGATCTCAATCCAAAAGTGCACCTTTGGGATGTGGTGGCATGGAGGATTCGCATCATGGATCTGCAGCTGACAAGTCTGCAGCAACTGCATGATATGTCAATATGGACCACATTCTCTGAGGAATGTTTCCAACACCTTGAATTTATGCCATGAAGAATTAAGGCAGTTCTGAAGGCAAAAGGGGGTCCAACCCGGTACTAGCAAGGTGTACCTAATAGTGGCCGGTGAGTGTGTATGTACAGTGGGAAAAGAGAACAATTGGATCCCCTGCAGATTTTGTAAGTTTGCCAACTTAGAAATTAATGGTCTATAATTTTTATCATGGGTGTATTTTAAGTGCTAGAGACAGAATATCAACCAAAAATCCAGAAAACTCATAAAACAAATGCTATAAATTAAGCTGCAGTTCAGTGCGTAAAATAAGTATTTGATCCCAAAGCAAAACATGACTTGGTACTTGTAGACAAAACACTTTGAATTATAGTAAATGTACCGAAGAATTTTATTGGTACAAACACATTAAAATTGAGGGAAAAAAACCCTATTGTATACAAAATAATTTCAGATCTACAGCAGAAAATCGTAACATGTCCTCTAGTTTGACATATGCTGTTGGATTTACATATTTTCATATAATGAGTAAGTCAATTATTGACCTTGGCAAATGTGAAAAAATGTGGTGTGCATTTGTATTAGGCCTCCCTGAGAATACTTTGTAGAACTGCCTTTTCACTGCAATTACAGCTGAAAGTCTTTTTTGGGTATGTCTCTACCAGCTTTACACAACTAGAGTGAAATTTTTGCCCATTTCTTAACTGCAAAATAGTCCAATCTCTGTCACATTCGATGGAGAGCATCTGAACAGCAGTTATTAGTCTTGCCACAGATTTGCAATTGGATTTAGGTCTAGGACTTTGACTGGGACATTCTATCATATAAATATGCTTTGATCTAAAACATTCAATTGTAGCTCTGACTGTATGTTTAGGGTCATTGTCCTGGAAGGGGAACCTCTGCCCCAGTTTTTTCCCCAACAGGTCTTTGGGTGGGAGAGCAACCTGCCTCTGTAGGTCTGTAGTTGCAGCCCCTCTGTTTACCTCAGTCAATGATCCAGGTTGCTACCTTTTGGAGATCTTAGGTCAGCGATGTGGAAACTTGGCACCCTAGATGTTTTGGAACTACATTTTCATTGATGATACACAGAAGAGTGCGTGAGCCCCATTGGAAATATATTTCCAAAACATTTGGGGTGCCAAGGTCCTTCATCACTGTCCTAGGTGATTGAGGCTGCTCATTCCGTTTGTTTTAAGCTGGTGTCAGGCCTGGCACACTTTGATGGTTTGTGAAAGCCCAACCCCCCCCCCCCCCAGGACAAGGTGGTCTCGCACCCATTTCTACTCTGATCTGTGAATCTGGCCTTTTGACCTGAGCTCACTCACCTATTCATATCGTTGCTCTTGCATTTGGAAGCGTGCATCTTTACCTAGTCGTGCTCCCGTTTTGACTTGGCTTGCGCTCTCCCCGTTTGCTCACCAAGTAGCCGGCTCTGATCTTGGCATGGCTGAGACGGCAGGGGATTTCTGCGATAGGCTATCTGGCCAACTTCTTCCTGTAAGCATAGTCTTATTCTGCACACCCGGACAATGTGGCAATCGCCATGTGTTTTTTTTCATGGCTTTAGCAAGGGAGTTTGACCTCAAGTGCTCCGCTCTGACCTCAACCAGTTATCTGAATTGATGGCGTCTTCTTTTTGACCCGGCACGGGCCAAGGCGTTCCCTTGCCGGTTAAGCGTCGCAACCGCTTTTAAAAAAAATAAATCTTTCATTTTATTTTTTTTGCTAGGATGCGGGTAGGCCCTTTAGCAATTCACTGGCACGTCAATTATGTTTTACGATGGCTGTCCGTTTGTGGTTTTAGTGATCTTTATGCTTTAGTTTGGTCATTAGGCTATCCGGAGACTTTTAAGTAGCACTATTATGTTTTACTTAATTAGTACTAAAATATAGACTGTATTTCTCTTACGTTCACTGTCTGACACAGCTCGTTATGCCACCTTCAGGAGAGGACTAGGCATACATACAATTGGGTTGATTTATTAAAACTGGAGAGTGCAAAATACAGTAGACAATCTGCTTTATAACTTTCGCTTGTTCAATCAAACTGACAAACCTAGAAGCAGATTGGTTTCTGTACAGAGCTCCACCAGATAGTTAAAATCTTTAATATCTGCAAACAAATTTAAAGGTGTTGTAAACACCTTTAAATGACCGGCTGATCTGATCAGTCCCGATCACGGCCAGCAACACAGCTGACCACCTGCCCCCTGCCAGTGCCCACCTGCCCACCGCAGTGCCATCCTGAATAAAAGTAAGTGCCACCCAGCAGTGCCCACAGTGCCACCCACAGTGCCATCCAGCAGTGCCACCCACAGTGCCACCCACAGTGCCACCCACAGTGCCCACAATGTGCCTCAAAGGTGCTGCACCCCAGTGCCGCCCATCAGTGCCCAGCAGTGCCGCCCAGCAATGCCCAGCAGTGCCACCTATCAGTGCCCATCAGTCCCATCTATCAGTGGTACCTATCAGTGCCCATCCGTGCCACCTATCCGTGCCACTTATCCGTGCCACCCATCCATGCCATCTTATCTGTGCCCATCTTTGCCCATCAGTGCCGCCTTATCTGTGCCTATCGGTGCCGCCTTATCTGTGCCTATTAGTGCCGCCTTAACTATGCCTATCAGTGCCCACCAATGCAGCCCATCAGTGCCCACCAATGCAGCCCATCAGTGCCCACCAATGCAGCCCATCAGTGCCCACCAATGCAGCCCATCAGTGCCGCCTAATCAGCGCACTTCAATGAAGGAGAAAAATGACCCGTTTGCAAAATTTTATAACAAACTATTAAAACATGATTTTTTTTTTTTTTTTTTTTGCATCTTTTTTTGTTTGTTTAGCAAAAAATAAAACTCTGAGCTGTAACTAAATACCACCAAAAGAAAGCTCTATTTGTGGGAAAAAAATGATAAAAATTTCATTTGGGTACAGTGTTGTATGCCCGCGCAATTGTCATTCAAAGTGCATCAGCGCTGAAAGCTGAAAATTGGTCTGGGACTGAGGGGGGTTTAAGTGCCCAGTAAGCAAGTGGTTAAAGGAATTACTATAAAAAAAAAAAAGCACAAAGTTACCCTCCTAACACAGGATAATGACAGGTTACAGGTCCACAGGTGCCTAACAACATCCGCTACAGTGTGAGGAGCCGCTTCTTCAGAGCGCTTTGCAAGTGCTATTTTTAGCGCCTCAGTGAGAAAGTAGCCTAAAACGCATGGATTTTTCTTGCATGCTGATGCTTCAAAGTTGGGTAAATGCAAAAGGGTCTTAAAATTCTTAAATATATACTGTAATGTGCCAAATTCTTCCATCTGCCCTGGGAACCCCTCATAATGGCACAACAGGTGTACAGACCTGGAAACTCAGCACAGGGATGGTGGGAAGCCTACATAATGGGCATAGCAGTTGTAAGCTGTATAGACGTGGGAACACATCACCAGGATGTTGGGAACCCCTCATAATCACATCAGGTGTAAAGACCTGGGAAATCATCACAGGGTTAGTGCCAGCAGGTTTACAGAACTGGGAGCACAGCACAGGGATGGTGAGAACCCCTCATGGGTCTGTACACCTGTGCCCAAGCGCTCAGCACAGGGATGGTGGGAACCACTCACAACTGGCACAGCAGCCAGCAGGTGTACAAACATGGGAGCCCCTCATAATGGGGAAAAAGTTATACAGACCTGGGAACACAGCACAGGGATGGTGAGAACCATTCAGAATGGGCACAGCAGGTGTACATAACTGGGAACTCAGCACAGACTGTGCCCACTCTTAATGGGCACAGCAGCCAGCAGCTGTACAGACCCAGGAGCTCAGCACAGCAACGGTAAGAACTCCTCAATGTGCACATGTCTACAGATGCGGGAACTCTGCACAGGGATGGTGAGAACCCTCTCATAATGGGGCCAGCGGGTGTACAGACGAGGGAACAACCAGTGTACAGAGCCAGGAACAAAACACAGATCCCATGCCATTCTATATATCGCTGGGGATGCCCTTCAAAGCTAACTATTTCAAGAGATGATCACACTGAAGTAGTGACTACGTTAGAAGAAGGGCTGGCTCTATTAAGGACATGTGACATCATTCCAGAATCTTCAACAGTTACCCCAGCTTCCACTGCTACACCGATAACTCCTGGCCAAACAGTTTCTCGCAAGCACAAAGCTAAGAAATGAAAATACACTGGTTGAACACCCTACGCTACCACTTTAACGCAACGTTTTAGTTCTCATGGCCACTTAGATGGCTAAGACATTATACTTCACCCCAAATATTGTTGGGCAGTCCTACTGCCTCAGAATTAAATTCGTAATCCCTCTTTTTACTCCTACTGTTTGGGATACAGACCTTTACCTGTTTCTACTATGTTTATTTTTGCTAGTTTTGGTTTGCTTTTTTGTTTTTACTCCTCTACTCTCTCTAGGATGGACCTCAGTACCAAGCATGTTTACTTCTTGTCACTCTGTGGAACTGAACCCTCGAATATGGACTCGTGGATCTTTTATAGACGTAATCACGTCCAATACGAACGCAACTACCCATCATCCGATAGTAAGGTAAAATGTTGAACATAATCTCTTTTAACACTTACGGCTTAAATCACCCTGTGGAAAGAACTGCTCTATGGAAGGAAGCTCTGAAACTGCAGGCTGATATTTTATGCATCCAGGAGTCCCATCTGCTACCATCTGATCAGTTTCGATTAAAACATCCCAGATATCCCCAAATCTTTTTTGCTTCTGCTGCACAAAAAACCAGAGGAGTTGCCATCGCCATTAGAGATACTGTTTCTTTTAAAGAACTGGAGACAATCCCGGATAAGGAAGGGAGGTATTTGATCTTAATAGGAGATATAAATAACAAAACCTACACGATCGTTTGTCTCTATGCTCCAAACTCCCACCAGATGAGTTTCCTAAAATGGCTATTAAAGAGCATATCCACTGTTAAGAAAGGGGCCTTGGTGGTTTTTGGAGATTTCAATCTTACCGCAGACTATGCAATCGACACTACCACTAAGTCCAGACGCCCTTTGTCTTCCCTACAAACGCTCTTTCATTCGGAAGAGCTCTACGACGCCTGGAGGTGTCAGCACCCAGGAGAAAGGGACTTTTCATTCCACATAATGCCAGACATAATTCCTACTCTCGTATTGACATGATTTTAGTAGATAGAGTTGTGTTGCAACAGCTGTCCTCCTCCGCCATCCACGACATCTCATGGTCTGACCATGCTACAGTGTCAGTCGCGGTGGCGGAGGGGAACGCTTATTTGGGAGATTTTGTGTGGAGGGCCAATTCTAATCTGCTCAGTGTACCCGAACATGCGACCTTCATATCAAACAAATTAAAGGAATATTTTGAAATTAATTCATCCTCAGTCTCTGACCCGTCAGTTCTGTGGTGTGCCCATAAGGCATACATAAGGGGCATAATGATACAACTAAATTCGAGAATTAATAAACAAAAAAATAAACAACTAGATCTCCTATTACAAGAGATTAAATCACTTGAAATCCAGAATAAGGTCGCACCCATGGTTTCTCTGGCAGATAAATTGACCAAACTCCGTTGTGATCTTAGACGTATGCTTTTAGAACGCTATGATAAATATATCGCAGCTATTAAGGTTTAATCATTATGCTCTGGGCAATAGAGCAAGTAAATTACTGGCCTATATTTTAAAAGAACACAGAGCCCGTACCAGAATCCCTTATATTAAATGCTCTGTGGGCAACGGCAGGATCATTGATCCTAAGGGTATTGCTGATGCCTTCGCTAATTATTATTCTACCCTGTACAACCTCCAGCAGGATGGAAACACCTATCAACCCTCAGAATCAGACATATAAGGTTTTTTGGAGGAGATAGCTCTCCCGGCCCTTTCCCGGGAACAACTACAATCTTTAAATGCACCAATCTCACCACTAGAAATACAGGAAGCAATCCACTCTCAACCGATTGGCAAATCCCCAGGCCCAGATGGGCTACCCAATGATTATTACAAAACATTTGCCTCCACTCTAGTGTCTCCTCTAAAAGATACATTTACTCATGCAATACAGACATTTTCGTTCCCCCCCTGAAATGCTTAAAGCATACATTGTCACTATACCCAAACCGGGGAAAAGCCCTGATGAACCCACCAATTTCCGTCCGATTTCTCTTTTAAATACAGATGTTAAATTATACGCTAAAATAATTGCCCAGAGACTAGCCCAGCTTATTCCTCTTGATTAATCCTGACCAATCGGGTTTCACACCTGGTAGGCAGCCATCGGACGCAACTCGCAGGGTGGTGGATATCCTCCACTGTAAAAATTCCTGTCGGACGCCTTCTCTGCTCCTATCTTTGGATGTGGAGAAGGCGTTTGACAGGATACACTGGGAATACATGGTCCATACCCTTAAAAAGTTTGGCCTTGGGGGACCTATATTGTCAGCCATATTAGCCTTATACTCCTCACCTTCCGCACAAGTATACACATCCAATACACTATCGCGATCCTTTACAATCTCCAACGGGACTAGACAGGGGTGCCCCCTCTCCCCTTTTATTTCCAACCTTCTTATGGAGCCCCTAGCGGAAAAAATTAGATCCCACCCAAATATCACAGGTTTCTCTTTCCCCAATCATACTCATAAAATAAACGTATTTGCCGACGATGTTATTTTATTCCTAACCTCCCCGTCACATTCCTTAATCAATGCCCACATAGTCCTTAACGAATTTCGTAAAATCTCCTATTATAAAGTTAATTTCACCAAATCACTAATTCTCCCTATACATGTCCCACCTGCTCTTCAAAATCGACTACAACTCCAATTCCCCTACTCATGGACTGCAGAACAAATAACTTATCTTGGCCTCCAAATTACCAAAGACCCCTCTAAATTAGCAGATACTAACTATCATGCCCTTATAAAGAAATTAACCTTACAAACCGCTCGACTTGCCAAATCCGAATTAACATGGTCTGGACGCCTAGCGTCTTTTAAGATGTTACTTCTTCCCCAAATCTTATACATCTTCCGCACCCTCCCAATACCCCTCAAGACCACCCATTTAAAAGCACTAGATTCCATACTGACAAAATATATCTAACTAAAAAAAAACTGAGATGTACCACAGTCATATTAGCTAAACAAAGAGGGGCAGGGGGTATGGGGTTCCCAGTCCTGCTGGACTACTACCGTGCATCTCTGCTCACTCAACTTAGAACATGGTTCCTATGTGGAGCAGACATTCCGTGGTGCAAACTAGAACAGACCCTAAGCCCCACCAGAGATCTTTCTCACCTTCTTTTACTTGATAGTTGGAGCCATGTTCCTTTACAAAACTTACCCATGACCCTCCGGGCCTCATGAAAAGCTTGGAGGGATCTATGTGGTGCCTTAACCCCGTCGGATAAACAAATAGAAATACCAATACCCCTGGTTACAATTGAAGGTGCTATTCCAAACATTAGACTTATTAATTGGACGTCCAGGGGGATTACCCAGTTAAGTGATATGTTCCATAACGACTTCCTAAAAACATTCCCACAGCGGCAAGAACAATACGGTCTTCCAAGTAGTGAACGTTACACATATGATCAGATCTCCCATCTCTTAAAACCGTTAGGGGTTCATCATTTATATATTCAAGAAGCTGCTTGGAAATTTTTCACAGTCTCTGCTGCTACCCCAAAAGGGATCTCCATTTTTTACACGCTTTTTCAACGCAAAACCACCTTTATTAAATCAGTACCATATCAGAAATGGGAGACAGAAATGCAGACCACATTCACATCTCAACAATGGCAAAAAGCCCTAAACACTGTGTATAAATCATCAAAGTGTGTGAATCACTGGGAATTGACTCACAAAATCACGTTGAGATGGTACTTGACTCCATACCGTCTTCATACGTTTTTTCCAGGTCATTCCTCTTTATGCTGGAGGGGATGTGGAGAGGTGAGTAACGTTATGCACATCATGTGGACCTGTAAACATATAACTAGTTTTTGGAATGCTGTGTTTCGATTAATTTCCTCTATTACCGGGTTGATTACATATCCAAAGAACAGCTTGGCTCTATTTAATCTGGGAATTGAGGTATTTCCGCCAGATTTTCGCACGGTGGTTACACATATACTGATTGCGGCTAGATTACTTATTACTAGGAAGTGGAAAAGTGATGTTCCCAAAAACATTTCGGACATATATCCTATCATACAAACACACTACAAATGGGGAAGCCTTATGGGCTGTAAAATCAGGTTCCAAGAGACAGATTGATGGTAGGTGGAAATGCTGGCTGGAAAAATTTCCACAGTAGTCGTGAGATTATACTAGTAAATACTGAAGTTTGCCCAAAAGGGTGAGTCCATTACTTTCAAGAGATAAGGCAGGAAGTTATTTATGCTGTACCATAGCGGATATATACCTATAGGTCCATACTGGAGGTCCAAATTGGTAATATAATACTCTTCAGATTATATTTTGTTAGAGGATTTATTGCCAGACCACTTAAATCCCGGTCTTGGTTTTTCTCAGTTCTCTTTTTCTTTTTTCTTTTTTCTATGGTCTTCTTTTTCTTTCACCTTTTCTATATATCTGCTTTCCTAACTTAGAGGCGTATATATCCTTTTACGTGTAAAGGAAAGTCTGCAACTGTTAAGTACTACATTAATCACCTGTAAAAAATTTTAATCAATGCTGTTGACTATTGATCCAAATGTTCCATATGTGATATATGTATACTGGCTCAAGATTTACTGCTGATTATTGATACTATCATGACATTATGGAATTTTATACACCTATAACGACCTCTTGTAACAAATATGTATGGAAATTTATACTTCTGTTATGTTCTGAAAATATTTCTAATAAAAACTAAACTGAAAAAAAAAAAAAGAGGGTTGAAGGTGCCCAAAGAGATTGCCTATGGCCACGACACCCTGAAATCAACCGATCTTGTTTGATCTCAGAGGCTAAGCAGGGTCGGGCCTGGTTAGATCTGGATGGGAGACCCCCAGGAATACCATGTGCCGTAGGTTTGGCATCAACTTGTTTTTTTCCCTGGTTTCCCAAGGTGACCACTGTAGCGTTTGTCAAGAGGGCTGAGGCTGCCCAAAAAGATTGCCTATGGGCACATGACCCTGAAAGCACCTGATCTCAAAGGCTAAGCAGGGTTGGGCCTGGTTAGTAGCTGGATGGGAGACTGCCTGGGAATACCCATTGCCACATGCTTCTTTTTTTTTTTCTTTTTTTGGCGTTGACTTGTTATTTCCCTTGTTTCCCAAGGTGACCATCTTGGCATTTTGTCAAGAGGGTTGAGCATGCGCAAAGTGGTTGCCTAAGGCCACATCACCCTGAAAGCGACAAATCTCGTCTTATCTCGGAGGCTAAGCAGCATCGGGCCTGATTTATACCTAGTTGGGAGACCGCCTGGGAATACCAGGTGCCGTAAATATTATTATTATTTTTTTTTGGTGTTGACTTTTTTTCTCTTGTTTCCCAAGGTGACAATCTTGGTGTTTGTCAAGAGGGTTGAGGGTGCCCAAAGCAATTGCCTATGGGCACATCACCCTGAAAACACCCCATCTCATCTGATCTCGGAGGTTATGCAGGGTCGAGCCTGGTTAGTACCTGGATGGGAGACCGCCTGGGAATACCAGGTGCCGTAGGTTTATTTTTTTATTTTTTTGGTGTTGACTTGTTTTTTCCCTTGTTTCCCAAGGTGACAATCTTGGCATTTGTCAAGAGGGTTGAGGGTGCCCAAAGAGATTGTCTACGGGCACATCACCCTAAAAGCGCCCCATCTCACCGCATATCTGAGGAGAAGTAGGGGCGGGCCGGGTTAGTACGCAGATGGGAGAGCGCCTGGGAATACTAGGTGATGTAGGTTTCTTTTCTTTTTTCTCTTTTTACCCATGGATACCATCTTGGCATTTGTCAAGAGGGTTGAAGTTGCACAAAGATTGCCTACGGCCACATCACCCTGAAAGCGCACCATCTCATCTGATCTCGGAGACTAAGCAGTGGTGGGCCTGGTTAGTACTTGGATGGGAGACCACCTGGGAATATCAGGTGCTATAGGCTTCTTTTTTTTTTTCTTTTTGGCATTGACTTGTTTTTTTCCCTTGTTTCTCAAGGTGACCAGCTTGGCGTTTGTCAAAAAGGGTTGAGGATACCCAAAGAGATTGCATACAGCCATATCACTGTGAAAGCGCCCAATCTCATCTGATCTCGGAGGCTAAGCATGGTCGAGCCTAGTGACCATCTTTGCGTTTGTCAAGAGGGATGAGGTTGCCTATAGAGATTGCCCATGGGTAGGGTCGGGCCTGGTAAGTACCTGGATGGGAGATCACCTAGGAATACAAGGTGCTGTAGGCTTCCTTTTTTTTTCATTTGGGCGTTGACTTGTTTTTTCCCTTGTTTCCCCAAAGTGCATTTTGGCATTTGTCAAGGGGGTTGACGGTGCCCAAAAAGATTGGCTACGGCCACATCACCTTGAAAGCGCCCCATCTTGTCTCACCTCAGAGGCTAAGCAGGGGCTGAGCCTGGTTAATACCTGGATGGCAGACCGCCTGGGAATACCAGGTGCCGTAGGCTTATTTTTTTTTTTTTGCGTTTACTTGTTTTTTTCCCTTGTTTCCCAAGGTGACTATATTGGCGTTTGTCAAGATGGTTGAGGGTGTCTGAAGAAATTGACTATGGCCACATCACCCTCAAAGTGACTAATCTCGGAGGCTAAGCATGGTCAGGCCTGGTTAGTACCCGGATGAGAGACTGCCTGGGAATACCAGGTGCCATAGGCTTCTCTTTTTTTGGCTTTTTTTTCCAAGAGGGTTCAGGGTGCCCAAAGCGATTGCCCATGGCCACATCTCCCTGAAAGCAACTAATCTCATCTGATCTCGGATGCTTAGCAGGGTTGGGCCTGGTTAGAACCTGGATGGGAGACCCCCTAGGAATACCAAGTGCTGTAGGTTTCTTTTTTTTTGTTGTTGACTTGTTTTTTTCCCTTGTTTCCTAAGGTGACCATCTTGGCGTTTGTCAAGAGGGTTGAGTGTGCCGAAAGACATTGCCTATGGGAACATGACCCTGAAAGCGCCTGATCTCGGAGGCTTAGCAGGGTCGGGCTTGGCTAGAACCTGGATGGGGAGACCCCCTGGGATTATCAAGTGCCGTAGGTTTCTTTTTTTTTCTTTGGCGACGATTAGTTTTTTTCACTTGTTTCCCAAGGTGACCATCTTGGAGTTTCTCAAGAGGGTTGAGGGTGCCGAAAGAGATTAAATACGGCCACATCACCCTGAAAGTGCCTGATCTTGTCTGATCTCGGAGGCTGAGCAGCGTCTGCCCTGGTTAGTAGACATGGACGCCGTCGATAAATTCATTTCGTTCTGTTCCGTTTTGATTCGTAATAAAATGAATTCGTACTTTGTATTTCGTGCCCGAAATTCCGTTCTGTTTCGTACGAAATACGAATTGTCGTTAACATGTACGAACGTTCTTTACGATAAATTTAAAGGCAAAAACATTGCTCATTATGCTTATTATGACTTGCAGAAGACTTCTGTGATAGAAGTCAATGTAAGTTGCCTGAAGACATCAGTGAAGGACGTTCATCCTCTGGGCAGGCTGCCAAGAAAAGAACAAAATGATACAATGTTTCTTCTTCAATGGGCTGAACTCCATGTGTAGAAGTTCTCAGTTTAACCATTTAAAGACTAAATCTTTTCTGACACTTGTTGCTTACAAGTAAAAATCCAGTAGGTCTTTCAAACGCAAGTTAGCCCTTTTTTTTTCAGTCGACCTCTAGGGAGCAGTGACATTAGTAGCGTGACATACAGCAATGACACCTGCACCGTGATAGAGTGATCTGACAACAGCACCGTGATAGAGAGCACTGACATCAGCAGCGTGACATACAGCAATGACACCTGCACCGTGATATACAGCAGTGTGACATACAGCAATGACACCTGCACCGTGATAAAGGGCTAATTTGCATTTGAAAGACCTCTGCGCAAATACCACGTCACAAAATATTGCAACAACCGCTATTTTATTACCTAGGGTCTCTGCTAAAAAAAATATATAATTTTTGGGGCTTCTGAGTGATTTTCTAGCAGAAAATACTGGATTTTTACTTGTAAGCAACAAGTGTCAGAAAAGATTTAGTCTTTAAATGGTTAAACTGAAAACTTCTACACACGGAGTTCAGCCCATTGAAGAAGAAACATTGTATCATTTTGTTCTTTTCTTGGCAGCCTGCCCAGAGAGGTTGAAAGTCCTTCACTGATGTCTTCAGGCAATTTACATTGACTTCTATCACAGAAGTCTTCTGCAAGTCATAATAAGCATAATGATTGAGATCCGGAATTCGTAAACAAAGGTTCGTATTCCGTACAGAATTCGGACGCACGGCAATTTGTATTTCGGATCCTCCCGAACGTACAAATTGAGAAATTCGTACGAATTTGCGATTCGTACGAAACGAAGCGCACATGTCTACTAGTTAGTAACAAATGTGAGACATCCTGGCAATAACCAGTCCCATTTGCTTCTTTTTTTTTGGGCGTTGACTTGTTTTTTCCCCTACTTTCCCTAGGTGACCATCTTGGTGCTAGTCAAGAGGGTTGAGAGTGCCCAAAGGTATTGCTTATGGCCACGACACCCTGAAAGCAACCAATCTCGTTTAATCTCAGAGGCTAAGCAGGGTCGGGCCTGGTTAGTACCTGAGTGGGAGACCGCCTGGGAATACAAGGTGCCGTAATTTTTTATTTTTTTGCCGTTGACTTGTTTTTTTCCCTTGTTTCTCAAGGTGACCATCTTGGCGCTTGTCAAAGAGGGTTGGGGATACCCAAAGAGATTGCCTACGGCCATATCACCGTGAAAGCGCCCGATCTCGTCTGATCTCGAAGGCTAAGCAAGGTCGGGCCTAGTGACCATCTTTGCATTTGTCAAGAGGGATGAGGGTGCCCAAAGAGATTGCCTATGGGCTGGGTAGGGCCTGGTTAGTACCTGGATGGGAGACCGTCTGGGAATACCAGGTGCTGTAGGCTTTTTTTTTTTGGGAGTTGACCTGTTTTTTATTTCTGGTTTCCCAAGATGACCTTCTTGGCATTTCTCAAGAGGGTTTTGGGTGCCAGAAGAGATTGCCTCTGGCCATTCCACTCTGAAAGCACCCAAGCTCATCTGGCCTTGAAGGCTAAGCAGAGATGGGCCTGTTTAGTACCTAGATGGGAGACCGCCTTTTTTTGTGGTTCCCCAAGGTGACCATCTTGGCATTTCTCAAGAGGGTATTCCCAGGCGGTCTCCCATCTAGGTACTAATCAGGCCCGTCCCTGCTTAGTATCAGATGCTTTCAGGGTGATGTTGCCATAGGCACTCACTTTTGGCACGCTCAACCCTCTTGACAAACACCAAGATGGTCACCTTGGGAAACAAGGGAAAAAAAGAAGTCAACTATGCCATATTAGCACCTAAAGAAATGAGATAGGCAGTCAAACTAAAAGATGCGTAAATTCCAGAAAATGTACCATCGTTTTCAGATGCTATAACATTTGCGCAAACCAATAAATATACGCTTATTAACATTACCAAAGACATGTGGCTGAATAAATTTTGACCTAAAAGTATGAATAACATTGAGTTTATTGGATTTTTCTTATAACAAAAAGCAGAAAATATAAATTTCTTTCAATATTTTAGATTTTTCCGTTTATATCGCAAAAAAAAATAAAAAATTGCAGAGGCAATCAAATACCTTCAAAATAAAGCTCTATTTGTGGGAAAAAAGGATGACCTACGTGACCCACACTGACCTACCCGACACACGCTGACCTACCCGACATACATACACTGACCTACTTTTTTACACTATTTTACACTGACCTACCTGACATACATACACTGACCTACGTGACCCACACTGACCTACATACACTGACCTACGTGACCCACACTGACCTACCCGACATACATACACTGACCTACCTGACCCACACTGCCGATGCGACCCAGATTTGGGAAAAAACACAACGATGTTTACTCCAATGGTTGCACCCTTTAAAACAGAGCACGTGTTCTGCTATGCGATTCTTTGAAGCAACGTACCAACGCTATTTAAAAAAATCTGACCTTTGAATGAACATCTACATCTATTTACAAGGAATTCTAAATACATAAATAAAACAGGGCATACCCTGTATGAGGTGGCTGTGCAGTGCAAGGGTGCTTTCCATGGCAGGCCATCTCATTGGAGAAAACAGTTTTGCCATTGCGACCCAGATTTGGGAGATACCGCAACGATGTTTACGCCAATGGTCACACCCTTTAAAACAGAGCACATATTCTGCTATGCAATTGTTTGAAGCAATGTATCGACGCTTTTTCAAAAATCAGGCCTTTGAAGTCACATCTACATATATTTACAAGTACTTGCAAATAAATAAACCATAACTGTGCAGTGCAAGGGTGATGGCCATGTCCGGCAATCTCATTGGCGAAAATGGTTTTGCCATCATGACCCTGATTTTGTAAATGATGTAAACGTTTACTCCAACGAATGCACCTTTAAAACAGAGCAAGTATTCTGCTATGTCACCATTTGAAGGAACACATTGATGCTATTTAACCACTTGCTTACTGGGCACTTAAAGAGGAAGTAAACCCTGATGAGTTTACTTCCGCTTTCATTCCCTGTAAAGGCAAAGCATAATGGACTACTATGCATCACATAGTAGTCCATTATGTGTCACTTACCTGACACAGGAGCCAGCAAAGTCACCGCTGTCCCCTGTAGTTCCAAGCGTCCATCTTCTTGGTGGGTCTCGCTGCTCCGGCACTGTGATTCGCTGGAGCAGCGATGTCGTCACTGCTGCACATGTGCACGGGAGCTGAGACTCTCGGCATTGCCATCATCGACGATACCCCGCTCAGTGCACCGCTGTCTACGGCGCATGCGCCGTAGATAGCGGTGCCCGTCTTCGGGCAAATATCTCCTAAACCATATAGGTTTGGGAGATATTTCTTGGACCTACAGGTAAGCCTTAATCTAGGCTTACCTGTAGGTCAAAGTGGTTTGTAAGGGTTTACAACCACTTTAAAAACACTTCCTGCCCAGACCAATTTTCAGCTTTCGGTGCTCTCACACTTTGAATGACAATTACTCAGTCATGCAACACTGTACCCAAATTAATTTTTTGTCCTTTTTTTCCCACGAATAGAGCTTTCTTTTGGTGGTATTTGATCACCTCTGGGGTTTTTATTTTTTGCGCTATAAATGAAAAAAGACCGAAAATTTTGAAAAAAACGCATATTTCTTTGTTTCTGTGACAGAATTATACAAATTATTAATTTTTCTTCATAAATTTTGGCCACAATTTATACTGCTATATATCTTTGGTAAAAATAACCCAAATTAGTGGATATTATTTGGTCTTTGTGAAAGTTAGAGAGTCTACAAGCTGTGGTGCGAATCACACAAAATTGATCACATCTGATGTACTGGTGGCCTATCTCGCTTCTTGTGACCCGAACAGGTCAGGAAAGTACAAATACCCCCCAAATGACCCACACTCTGTCTGTGTGAGGAGGGAGAGCGGCGCTGAGAGATCTCATATGTTTACATATGAGATCATCTCCCATTAGACACGCCGATCGCGATGTAAACGGCCGCTGTGATTGGCAGTTTACAGCGATCTGTGTTTGCCTGTCCCCGGGGGACACGGCAAACACAGAACTTCCGATGCGCGTCCGCGGCGGCGCACATTGCGGAAGTAAACAGGACGTCCAGGGATGGCCACCCGGAATGAAAGCGCCTGCTCTACGGCCGTCATTCGGCTATAGGGCGGGCGCGAAGAGGTTAAAAAATCTGGGATGCGATGCACATATATATTTTTACAAGTACTTATAAATAAAAATAAAATATGGGATCCCATGGATGAGGTTGCTGCTTTCCACGTCAGGCAATCTCATTAAAAAAAAAAAAGTTTATTTTTCTTCAAATACCGCAACAATGTTTACTCCAATGGTCACTACATTTAAAACAGAGCACGTGTTCGCTATGCGATCGTTTGAAGGAACGCATCAACGCTATTGCAAAAAAAAAACATGGGTTGTGCTCAACCTTTATCTATAGCTAGAGATACGAGTAATTAGAAAAAAATAAATCATGGGATCACGTGTATGAGCTAGCTTTACAATGCAAGTGTGCTTTACAGGTCAGGCAATCTCATTGGAGAAACCGGTTCATGCCAAGATACACATTGATGGAGGATCAAAGATGTGTGATTTGATGGAAAATAAATGTCATACACATACAGTAGGATGAGTGTTTGTTGGGTGAAGGGGGCCAGAGCATAAAGAGGCTGTGAGGAAAAGGAGGGCCAGGAGTGTTGGGGCTATGATGTGAAGGAAGGTTCAAGGACAGCGATGTTGCAGGGGAAAGAGTGAAATTAAGGGGGGATCGTGACATCCAGGGTCTGGTACTTACCTGCGATCCCATACCTCAGTTGTGGCACAGAGAGTGTTCTGCGTGTCCAGCATGGCAATTACCAAAGAGCTTTAGGAACTTATGAGTAAACCGTACATTGGAAATACAATTCAATACAGGAGACATGAGGGTAGCCTGCTCATTAGAGCTTACAATCTCTAAAACAGATAAAATAAAAACAATTGATTTTTTTTTATAACTTAATTAAGATTTATTTATTTTTGTTGTTTTTCAGATCAGTGCTTAAGGAAGCTCACCACATGAATTTTAGAATCAAAATTACACAGAGGGAAGTAAATATTACAAGTAACACTACAAGCTCAGAATACATCAAGATGGAAGAAACGTCATGTTATAGATGGTGCAAAAAGTCATCTTTCTCCCCCTGCCCACCATGTCTCTCTTCTCTCCTCTCCCTCCCCACATAACTAGAGTATGTAAATACAATTAAACTCTGTATTAACAGGTGTGCTTCTCTCTTCTTGCCTTTCAGTGTCCTTTATAAAAAAAATAAAAAAAAATAAATGCAGGTTTATTTCCTTTTTAGTTATTTTTTTGGATGGAGGCATGGGTCCCGTGACATTCAGCTTGGTATTCTTCAACCACGCTCATAGGATGCTCTTGCGGTTTGTTCTATTTCTCATTTTCTCACATGCAGATCCCTCTGTTTGTGTAATTACATCCCATCAAGTTGATTCCTTACAAAAGAAATAGAGAGTAAACAGGTGAATGCAAGTTCAAAGATGCCTTACCGATTTGTGAACATTAATTATTGGGAGTAACATCCCCTAGAGCAGACATGGCTAAATGATGGACCCAGTCACTGTCCTATTTGCATACTCACAGGGTGATCGTGCGGATGGGAATATGGTTGAAACAGCACCACATCACAAAATGAATTGCAACATTGATTTGCTTTTTTGGAACCCTATGGACTTTATAGGCACGAAAATACAGTGATATATCTTTAAGAAAAGATATGATTTTTATACTTACCATAAAATCCTTTTCTCTGCAGTTCACCACCTGACACAGCTGCTCTTAGACCACTGGGACATCCCCAAGCAGTGCCAAAATGAGGGGTGGCAAAACAGCATAAAAACTACACCCAGTAGTATAAAACCACAAAAAACGACATTGTGAGTGTGACCAAAACTTTTTTTACCCACCAAAAAGGCAGGATGCTCCTCAACTAAGGCACTACCACCAAACTGCACCAGAACTGCGGTAACAAATGCAACAGTGCATTACTTAAAAAGGTACTGCGTTTTTACCAAAAAACAAGGAAAAAAAACGTAAGTGCAATTGTACAGCCGCCTGCAAAACTTTGCGGCCAAAATGGGCATCGGCCCCATGCACCGACGTCGACCTTGTAGAATTTTGAAACTGTCGCTCAGGGGGTGACTTGGTCGCCTGTTCACAGACGCTTGATGTCGGAAGGCCAAAGTCGTTCCGATTGCCTTGTGGAGTGAGCCGTGACCAGAAAGGGGGGCACCTGCCTCTTCAAAGCATAGGCCTGTACTACAATCTGTCTGATCCCCCCCTGGAAATGGTGGCCGACGAGACCGCCGTGCTTTTTTTTTTTTTTTTCAAACAGCCACCGAAAAACAAACAAGGAGTCTGACTTCTGAAAGGGAGGTGTAGCAGACAGACAAATACACCCTCAGAGCCTTAACCACGTCCAGGGCATGAAGAGCCACCTCCTTAGAATGTGTCGACTTAGAACACAGAGATGGTAAGACAATGTCTTCGTTGATGCTTTTCTGCCGAAACCACCTTCGGCAGAAAAGACTGTTGGACACAACATCACCTTATCCTTGTGGATCACCAGATATGGCGACTTGCAAGACCAGGCCGCCGGGTACAAAACCCTCCTGGCCGAAAGTAATGGCCGCTAGAAAGACCACTTTCTGGGAAAGAGTCAACAGAGGGATCTCTGATATTTTCAAATGGCGGTTTTTTCAAGCACCGATAATGCCAGGTTCAGATCCCACGGGGGTAACGGCCCACGCACGGAGGAACTACATTTTGGACAGCTTGAACAAAAAGTGCTCGCTGGAAAAAAAAAAAAAAAAAAAAAAGACAGCCAACGCTGATATTTGTCCTTTAAATATGGTGCTTAAAGCCAATTTCTGAACTACTCATTGCTGTAGAAACAGGATCAATCCTGGATATAGGAAAAAAAAAAAATAAATAAAAAAAAAAAAAAGGGAGCGCGGACGCCATCCCTTCTCACACATGGAGATGTAGGCCTTCCAGGTACGATGACCTACCGAGAAGAAGCTTTCCGTGCTCTCGGCATAGTTGGAATCGCCGAGTCCCAAAGACCCCGGTTCCTCAACACCCGACTCTCAATAGCCATGCCGTTAAAACCAGCGATGGTAAAGCAGAACGGAGAATCGGAAATCGAGACAGAAGGTCCTCTCGTAACGGCAGTCGACACGGGGCGTCCGCCACCAGGTCTGAGTACCAGGGTCGCTGGGACCGATCTGGGGCAATCGGTATTAATGGGATCCCCTCTGTTACCACGTCTGCTCCGCTGAGCGGAGGCCGTTTCAACGGAGGAAAGGCATAGATCAGCTGGTGCATAGATCAGCTGGTACTGATCCCCCATGGCACCACCAGCGTGTCTGCCCAAGGATCTGTTGCCCTGGACACGAACCTCGGCACCTTCCCGTTGAGACGGGCGGCCAGAAGAGCCGCGTCTGGTGTGCCCCATCGCGGGCACAGTAGCCAGAACGCCTCCGGATGCAATGGCAATGCCCATTCTCCTGGGTCCAGCATCTGGCGACTTAGGTAGTCTGCCTGCCAGTTCTCCGCTCCCGGGATGTAAACGGCCGACGGGGGCAGGTACATGTCGCTCTGCCCACTGAAGGATGTGAGTGCAAGCGTCCTCCCGTGCAGCGGCCAAGCTTCTTGTTCCTCCTTGGCGACAGAATGTCACGGCAGTGGCAGGCATACGTCAGAGTGGAACCTGATCAAACGCCCCTCAAAGTCTTATCGACCACGTGGAGAGGCATAGCCTGATCGCTCTCGGCTCAAGCAGATTGATCGGCAACTTGGATCGCACCACCCACCGACCAGAGGCCCTGAGTCGACTGAACTCCCATTACCCTACCCCAGCCGGTTGGGCTGGGGGCCGTGGTGATCAGTGTCCATTTCAGAGGTAGGAACGACTTCACGGACCAAAGTGCCGGGGACCTCAGCAGGGAATCCCTGACCAGCTGGCTCACCTGAATCTGCCCATCCAGGGATAAAGGAGATTTGTCCCATTTTGTCAAAATCTCCTTCAGCAGGACTCTGGTGTGAAACTGGGCATAGGGTAATGCCTCAAGGAGGCCACCATGAGTCCCAGAACTCGCATGCAAAGCGTAGCGACGACCCCCTGTGCGGTTCCTCAACAGTTTTACCGCAGCTCTGAGAGTCTGCAGCAGCTTGTCTGAAGGGAGAAACGCTCTTGCTTCCATGGAGTCCAGCAGTAAGCCTAGCTACTCCAAACGCTGAGTCGGTACAATCACCAACTTCTTTAGGTTCAACAGCCAACAAAAAATTGCTGCAGGGTCTGCATGGTGATCGCCACATCCTCCTCCTAACTCTGAAGCAGAAGATGCTCTCGGAAGGAGATCGCCTAGGTATCCCCCGATCGCGATCCCACAGCGTTGCCAAAACAAGAGACAATACCTTGGGGGAGGGCAGAGGCAAAACCAAAAAGGCAGAGCCACAAACTGGTAGTGGGCTTCCTAGACTGCAAATCGCAGAAATCTCTGATGCCGAAGGCATATGGGTATGTGCAGGTACGCATTCTGGATGTCCAAGGCCACCAGGGAGTACTCTTGATGGAGTGCAGCGATTTCTCAGCGATTCCGTTCTGAACCTCTGTACTTTTGCAAAGTAATTGAGGGCTTTCAGGTCCAAAATTGGACGTTCCCCTTCCATTTTGCAGGTTCGAGTAGAACCCTTGGAAACATGCCAATTCCTGGAACGGGTAATATCACCCCACGACTAAGCAGGTCCCTTACCGCCCCCTTCAGGGCCTCCTGGCGAGCTGGGAGTACGGGTATGCTTCAGGGGAAGAATCTCTTTTGCGGCCAAGAGAGGAACTCTATCTTGTAGCCTGAGGAAATCAGATCGCAGACCCATTGGTCGGACAGCCGAGAGGCCAACCGGGCTGCAAACTCCCGAAGGCACCCCCCCCCCCCCCCGTCTTGCGGACGGGAGAAAACCTTCATGAGGTAGCACTTTTGCTCGCAGGCTCGTGGTTCCACACACGCTTTGGTCCTTTAAAGGTCGTCCTGTCGGGGGACGCTTGGTCAAAGCCCTGGGTGGACGAAAAAGCCGTTTGTGAGCGGAGAATGAGGGCCCTTGCCAACGGCGTGGCTCCTTAGCCTTCCTAGCCTTCCTGGCCTGTGGGACTAGTGTACTCTTACCACCTCTGGCATTTTTAATAATGTCATGCAATGAGGCTTCAAAGAGACGGTTGCCAAGGAAGGGAAGATCCGTCTGGGCTTTTTTGGATGCCTGGTGAGCAGACCAGCATTTTAGGCAAATCGGGCGCCTCAGCACCACTGCTGATACTGAAGGCCTGGATAACAGAGGAAGGGTATCCAGGGCTGCATCACAAAATTGTACTTCGGGCCTCGCACTAGTTGGTCTGCTAGTTAGACAGGAGAAGCCTGTTGCTCTCCCAATTCGCGGCGCAAAAGTTTTGCCCACTCGGTTAGTGTCTGAGACACGAGTGTGGATGCCAGTACTGGTCGCCTAGTTGACCCCACATCCGTAAACAAGGAACGAGCCTCTGCCTCGGCCTTCCTGCCCATGGGGTCCTTAAAGGCAGGAGTCCCCTCTACTGGGATGGTGGTTACTTTGTACCGGGGGGGTCCACGACCAGAGGAGCCGACAGCTTTTTGAGAAAGGGGATAACGCACCACCATGTATTTGGGGTGCGAAAAGCTCAAATTGCGGTCGACACCGTTCCTTGTAAATGAACTTAAGTCACATACGGGAACAGCTTAAGTCAACGGGCTGGCTTACGGGACCCAAAAGGCAAAAGGGACCCCGCTATATCAGCAAAGGGATCTTCTGGCTCCCTCCCGATTCTTCACGCACAGCTGTGATAAGTGCTCGAAACAAGCGATTCTCGCGCACGGACCCGGACGGGGACTCATCCTCGCTGTCAGTTCGGTCCTGGTCAGCGTCATCTGAAATGACAGAGCGGGGGGGGGGGGGGTCACCGGCCTCAGCAGGGCCCGAGTCTGCATCAGAGCTCCCCTCCAGAGGACGGGGGCCGGTTTTTACAACCTTTACGCCCACGCACCGCCTCCATCTTGGCAACAAATAAATTGAGGACCGCCGACAAAGCATCCAGAGGCACTGCCTGCAGGTGAACCGGTTGCAATTGCCTGGATTTCGGGGGAAGAAACACCAGTTTCTGAAGCCATGCTGACCCAACTCCAGCGATGGCAAAACTTGGCACCCCAGATGTTTTGGAAATACATTTCCCACCATGCTCAGGCACTCTGCAGTGTGCATCATGGGAAATGTAGTTCCAAAACATCTGGGGTGCCAAGGTTCGCCATCACTGCCCTACCCTGTCTGCCACCTGTTGGGGACTTAGGAAAGCGATGGTCCCACCCTCCTAACTGCTGCTGTCTGAGGGGCTCTTCCGCACAGAACTCCCCACCCTGACTGGTTCTGCGCTGGCTGTCCAGCTAGTAGAGCCTGTGTCCTGTGCCAACTCCCAGATGCATAGGAGACCGCACAGCGCTGTGCAGAGCTGTTTTGAATGGCGCTGAAACTGACCAAAATCAAATGGCCGCCGAGCGTCCAGTATAAAAAGGACATAATCACAGGGAAAACGGCCGCCAAAACACATGAAAATGGTCAGAGAGCCTGCTGCTCCTTGCCTCACCAAAGATGGCCGCCGAGCACTGTATACCACAAGGGACAGCGAACTAAACAGGCAGATAAATGGTGGTGAAACAGCACTACAGCGATCAACAGACACAGCCTCCAGACACCTCAAGGAGAGATCCACACACAGCCAGGGCACAGCCAGCAAGCGCAATCCCTCCCCCAGGTGAGAGCCCCCCAGAGAGCCCCTGTATATGGCGCGCGCGCACACAGAGATCCACCTCCCAGGGATTGCCCAACTGCTCAGCCCCACTGAGGCAGGGAGAGCTGTACTTACCCGGTTCTGAAGAGCTGGGAGACATTCCATCACAGACCCGCTCTCCAATCAGTGTGGGATGGCTGCTGGCCCGTCCCACTGAGACGCAGAAAGGAGTAGCCTGGTCACGTGTGTGCCCCGGAGCATTTGCGCTCACCAGCCACCTCTGGAGCTGAGGCATGTCGTGGCTCTGGTCTGCACACGCTCGCTGGCCAGGCTGGAGAGACAAGGATAAGAGTATCCAGCCTGTCACCCAGCCGATAGCAGATCACAGGATCTTTAATCTTAAGCAAAAAGCAAAGCTTCTGCAAAGAAAAAATCCATGGGCCCATGGCCCTGCGGGGTTACTAGGTCCTTCTTCACTAGGCAGAAAAACCCCCCAAAAAACTGAAGCTGCAAGGCAGGCTGTGGGGTCGTCCCCCTTGGGTAGAACTAGAAAGTTGTTGTTTTTATATGACATGGATCCTTTCCAGCCGGCAGACCGCAATAGCGCTGTGGATGGAATTCCCCATCAATACAGATATGTCTATGGGGGAACAAGGAAAGGGAAAAAAAAAACACATAATCCACAAGTTGCTCAATATGTAAATATGGCCCAATTAAAAATATACCAAATATAAAATACAAATACCCACCAGCGCATAAGTGTATCTAACCCAATATAAAATACACATGAAACAAAATATATATAAAAAAATTTAATTATGGGACCTGCAAATCATGTCCATGTATGTGTGGCTGCAGCTCAATAGTGCAGAGAATGTTCCTCAATCAAATGTCATGGACAAAACAATGATGGCTAGCATAGAAGATAAATGGCTTAAATGAAGATTCAAAGAACAGTATAAAATCAAATGCACTTACCCCTCTGATGCCATGGTAGATTTTTTAGAAATCCTAAAATACAAAAACAGGTTATAGTACAAACAGAAGTTCAAATGGAAATAAAAAATATTAACCAGTATTAATGCAGTGCACAGTAACTGGCAATAATAAACAATAATAATAATCTACACAATATCTATAACTATAAAAAGGGAGGCAATCTTCAAAATGGCAATCCAATATCGCAAGCGATCTCAGGATCAGGAGTTCTGCTTGAAATGGCTGTGTTTGTAGAATTTATAGAGGTTTGGAATTGCGGACAACCAATAGGACTTTTTCTTTTTTTTTTATATACTACCAATGATTGGCTAAGCCCTTTTTACACTGATGTCTGAAAATTAGGAGCCTTAAAGAGGAGGGCCGTTTAAAAAAAAAAATAATTAAAAGTCAGCAGCTGCAAACACTGCAGCTGCTGACTTAATAAGCCAACTTACCTGTCCAGGGCGCCCGCGATGTTGGCCGCCCGAGGCCGACCCGTCCCTCGGCTCTTGGGTCCCGGCGCCGCCGTTCCTTCTAAGGGAAACAGGCAGTGGAGCCTTGAGGCTTCACTGCCCGTTTCCTACTGCTCATGCGCGAGTCGCGCAGCGCTTTGTGAATGGGACGCGCTGTGTTCTGGGACACACAGTCCCTAGAACACAGCGCGACCCATTACCCAGAAGACAACGCGACGAGGGAGAAGAAAGAAGATCTCCGCGGAGGAGGAAGAAGATTAGGATTATGTGCCTAGCAACAGGCATTTCTGGTAAGTAAGAAGAAAAAATTTTCTTCATTTTTTTTTTTTTGATTTTTTTTTTAATTTTTAATATTTTTTTTTTTTCAGGGTGGCCCTCCACTTTAAGGTCTGAGTCTATCTTTTTTTGATTTCTCATCTCCACCTTTGTCTGTGACAAGTCTGGGACATCATGCCTCATTAGCATAAAAAAAAAAAATCACACCTGTTCAGTATTGCTCTTCAATGTTGATGTATACGTTCTACTGAAACAGACATCTGAGTCTCAAATTGCTTCATAATTGTCACGTTATAAAAGTCTAATCTCTTTACGCGCAAAAACAATTCTCCCCAAATATGCAAATCATAGAACTCATTTTAATAGATGTCGTTTTAGTTTTCTGCCTTAGTACCTGTAATTTTAAGTTTTAGCCCAGTTTCACACTGCTGCGATCTCAGACATAGCATGTGATTCGCACCCGCACCGCAGGTGTCGATCACATGCGATTTCTATGTAATGCCAGTACAGGCACACAGTTGTATGTCTGAACTCACATTAACCACCTCGCGCCCGCCCTATAGCCGAATGACGGCCGTAGAGCAGGCGCGTTCATCCGGGTGGTCGTCCCTTGGCGTCCTGATGTTTACTTACGCAAGTAAGTTCGGTGTTCGCCGTGTCCCCCGGGGACAGGCAAACACAGATCGCTGTAAACGGCCAATCACAGCGGCCGTTTACAGCGTGATCGGCGTGTCCAATGGGAGATGATCTCATATGTAAACATATGAGATCATCTCTCAGCGCCGCTCTCCCTCCTCGCACAGACAGTGTGAGAGGGGAGAGATGAACGGCTGCAGCGGCAGCCGTTCTGCCTCTAGTGAAAAAAAAAAGTAAAAAAATAAAATAAAAAGTGCCATCCTCCCCCAGCAGTGCCATCCTCCCCCAGCAGTGCCATCTGCCCCAGTGCCACCTGCCCCAGTGCTACCTGCCCCCAGTCCCATCCACCCCAGTGCTACCTGCCCCCAGTGCCACCTGTTAGTGCCACGTATAAGTGCCATCTGTCATCAGTGCCATGTGTCATCAGTGCCATAGTGCCATCTGTCATCAGTGCCACGTATCAGTGCCATCTGTCATTAGTGCCACCTGTCAGTGTCACGTGTCATCAATGCCACTTATCAGTGCCATCTGTCATCAGTGTCACGCGTCATCGGTGCCATGTATTAGTGCCATCTGTCATCAGTGCCACGTATTAGTGCCACATGTCTTCAGTGCCACATATTAGTGCCACGTGTCATCAGTGCCACGTATAAGTGCCACGTGTCATCAGTGCCACATATTAGTGCCATCTGTCATCAGTGCCACATATTAGTGCCATCTGTCATCAGTGCCACCTGTCATCATTGCCACGTATCAGTGCCATCTGTCATCAGTGTCACGTGTCATTGTCCTGGTGCTTCAAAAGTGTAATAACTAGTCAACAAGTTAGATGTGTAATTTATGTTCCTAGAACACATGATGGCACTACCTGCATGTTGGGCCTCTCTATGTGGCCAGGCTGTGAAAAAGTCCCACACATGTGGTATTGTAATACTCAGGAGGAG
Organism: Lithobates pipiens; assembly: GCF_037356315.1. Lineage (NCBI taxonomy): Eukaryota > Metazoa > Chordata > Amphibia > Anura > Ranidae > Lithobates > Lithobates pipiens. The sequence goes on along the minus strand of NW_027507693.1, from coordinate 624,243 downwards.
TAGCAGAATTTTTTGGGGGGGTGTCATTTGTGGTATACATATGCCACGTGAGAGAAATAACCTATTACAATGACAATTTTGTGGAGAAAAAAAAAAAAAAAGAAGAAAAATCTTAATTTTGCAAAGAATTGTGGGGAAAAAAATGACAACATCAAAAAGCTCACTATGCCTCTTACTAAATACCTTGGAATGTCTACTTTCCAAAAAGGGGTCATTTGGGGGGTATTTGTACTTTCCTGGCTTGTTCGGGTCACAAGAAGCGAGATAGGCCACCAGTACATCAGATGTGATCAATTTTGTGCGATTCGCACCACACCTTGTAGACTCTCTAACTTTCACAATGACCAAATAATATCCACTAATTTGGGTTATTTTTACCAAAGATATGTAGCAGTATAAATTGTGGCCAAAATTTATAATTTGCATAATTCTGTCACAGAAACAAAGAAATATGCGTTTTTAAAAATTTTTGGACTTTTTTCATTTATAGCGCAAAAAATAAAAACCCCAGAGGTGATCAAATACCACCAAAAGAAAGCTCTATTTGTGGGGAAAAAAAAGGACAAAAAATTCATTTGGGTACAGTGTTGCATGACTGAGTAATTGTCATTCAAATTGTGAGAGCACCGAAAGCTGAAAATTGGTCTGGGCAGGAAGGGTGTTTAAGTGCCCAGTAAGCAAGTGGTTAAATTCACAGGGAAAAACAAAAGTAATGGGACCCCCTCCCACACTGAAAATCGGATGGCATAGGTGTTCTTACCTATGCAAGTTCACAGTTGACACTGCGATCTATGAACCAATCTGGTGGTGTTAATAACAATGTAATGCATCTGCCATGGTTTGCAGAAGCCAGTGTGAACTGCCTGTGGGAGAGGAGCGATGTGGGAACAAATGCTGGAATTGCACTTGTTCCTACATTGCAGCAGTGTGAACCTAGGCTTAGGGCCAGTTCACACCAGATGCCGTTCCGTGTGATTTTCTCTGCGCTAAAAAAGCATATTTATCGAATACATTTTCCATGTATTCCAATGGCTCTAGTTCACACCAATGCAGTCAGTTCGTCAGTTTCTGCATGGTAAACTGACTGGAACTGACTGCACTGGTGTGAACTAGAGCCATTGGAATACATGGAAAACACTGTGTATGCATATAATGCATAAAAAAGCGCACGGAACTGCATGCAGTCAGACTTTGGGGTAATTTTACAGACATTTATGAGGGTTCATACAAATAAATCCCTTCAAATCACCCTTGAAGTCGCCAAAAGTAGTACAGGCATTACTTTTGGTAATCAGTGCATTGCCACAAAGTCGGCATTGCACCAATTTGGACGGCACCATTGCCGGCAATAGTCAAATCGACTCAATGTGAATGTGGGCTATTTTTTTTTTTAAACAAAGTTACATGGCCCTTTGTCATTTCCAGCAGCATTGCACATGGTAATGGTGGCTCACTTTTTTAAAACCATCATACCTATTTAATGAAGTTTTGTTTAAGGCTGATTGTACCTTATTAATGTTAGGTGCCTTTCACACATGGCATGTCTATTTTGATAGACTGCTAGCTCAGTGAGGATCACTCTGTTTATGCGTTGCATTTAAAAATTGAAAGGTAGAAAAAGTAAAAAGCCCCACCTACTCAATGGGCAGGGGCATTTTGAAAGCGCTAAATACAGTGCTTCCAAGCCGCTCAAAAATGCTGCTTGGAGGAATTTTTCTAACATCCCGCAAGTGCACTGCCCCAGTGTGAAAGCACACAATGCACAATGGGAGGCAGTTTCCAGGCACTTTTTAGAGGCCATTTTTAGTGCTAAAATGTCTGAAAACCACCTCAGTGTGAAAGGGGTCTTAAGGAGATTGTATAGTGTATGACCACCCTAAATGTGCATAACAAGACAGAAAAACTAGGTCTATGCAATGCGTTTTTGTTATGGTTGAAGTCAAGATCTCAAATAGGATACAAGTCCCTGGCATATTCCCTAATCTGTAGTGTCTTAATACAGTAAACATAAGGAACACAGCAAATCAATTTCCCTCATGCTTCATTCACAAATAGAACATAATCGCCAATTTACAGTAAACTGAAAGATACACTTGAGTATCTGCACTTCAAAATAAGCCCCTCTATCACCTGGAATGTTATTGACAAGAGACACTAAAATCTTTTGCATTTTCAGCTGGCCATACAAAAGACAATCTGATTGTACAGAGGTTGTGCTTTAGAGTTAGCCTGGCTGTACATGGAGTCAAAAAATTCTGCTTGTTTAGCAGGAATGGCTGAATTTTGATCCATGTATAGGCTGGCTGGTTGTACAGAAGTTGATCTATTGGATGACTTGTGTACAACCAGACAATTTTCCCCAATGATCAGTGTGGCTATAGCTGACAACACTAGTAATTTGAAAACAGCCCACTGTCATACTGCAATGCCACAGTGGGAAAGATTACCCCCATCCAAAGAGAAATGTGTGAATGGGGGGGGGGGGGGATCCACTTTTCCCTCCTTCAACCTGCATGTTAAAGTAAAATAAAAAAAACACCATGTGTATGGCTTGAATAAAACTATGCGAAAGAACACAAATGGACAGTCACTTGCACCGTATAGTTTCTGGTAGTTCTAAAGAAGGTTGTAAAATCACATTGTACAGTGTATGGCAAGCTTAAATGTGCTTACAATACAGAAAAACTACAGAATGCAAGATGTTTGCATTAAATATCACATACTGCACAATATAGAGTATACAGCAGTCAGTGGCGTAACTAGAAACTTCAGGGCCCCGATGCAGGAAACCTTGGGGGAGGGCCACCCCCCCCCCCCCCCCCGACCTCCGGACAGGGCTCTTTTCTCCGAGCCCGATGGTGGAACACCAGGGCCCAGTCCCAAGTGGGAACCGATTTAAAAAACATCAATTAAAGCCACTGTGCCCATCAAACGCTACCACTGTACCATCAAATGTCACCACTGTGCCCATCAAACTCTGCCGCTGTGCCCATCAAACTCTGCCGCTGTGCCCATCATCAAATGCCACCGCTGTGCCCATCAAATGCTGCCAGTGTACCCAACAAATGCTGCCACTGTGCCCATCAAATGCTGTTGGTGTGCCCATCAAATGCCGCCACTGTGCACATCAAATGCTGTTGGTGTGCCCATCAAATGCTGTTGGTGTGCCCATCAAATGCTGCCACTGTGAATCCCCACCACCCGCTCGCTGTCTGCCCGCCACTTACCCTGTCTGGGTGGGGCAGCGGGTAACGGCCATGAGCGGGGTCCTCCATGCATCTCCTGCCATCCTCATCTCCTGTCCTCTCCTCCTGATAGGCATCCAATAGCTGCGCCTATCGTTTCAGCCAATCAGGTGATGGGTAACAGCCCCGCACACCTGATTGGTGGAGAGGCGGTTCAGTGTTAGGAAAGTGAATATTAATTCACTTTTCTAACACACCTGGGTAGACTGTGAGCGTCAAGCATGGCACTCGCAGTTCACCTATTTTGAAGCCTATTAGAGCCCATGGCTCTAATCAGGTGCTGCAAAAACACCCCCCGCCGCTGTAATTCAGGCGCCCGACACCCCAAAAGGGACCAGGCACCTAAATATGAGGGTGCCAGCGGTGGCTATGGATAGATTCATGCTATGCTATGCATGAATCTATCCATTGGTCATAGAGGGTGTGGCTGGAGAGAGGGGGTGGCACCTGTGCACCCTTTTGGATGCACCGCCACTGATAAACACATGCACATTCACATACATACATATGCATACATGCACACTCACATACATGCGCACACACACATGCATACATACACATACATATATGAACACACACACACACACACACACACACACACACACACATACTTACACACACACACATACACGCATGCTCACACACACACAAACAAGCATGCTCACACACACATACATGCATGCTCACACACGCACATACAAGCATGCTCACACACGCACATACAAGCATGCTCACACACACACACATACAAGCATGCTCACACACATACATACATACAAGCATGCATGGTCTCACACACACACACACACACACGCACATACAAGCATGCTCACACACACACACACACACACACAAGCATGCATGGTCACACACACACACACGCACATACAAGCATGCTCACACACACACACACACACACACACATACAAGCATGCTCACACACACACACACACATACAAGCATGCTCACACACACACACACACACATACATGCATGCTCACACACACACATACATGCATGCTCACACACGCACATACAAGCATGCTCACACACGCACATACAAGCATGCTCACACACACATACATACAAGCATGCTCACACACACACACACACACACATACAAGCATGCTCACACACACACAAACAAACATGCTCTCACACACTGTGCCCATCAAATGCTGTTGGTGTGCCCATCAAATGCTGCCACTGTGAATCCCCACCACCCGTTCGCTGTCTGCCCGCCACTTAGTCTGTCTGGGTGGGGCAGCGGGTAACGGCCATGAGCGGGGTCCTCCATGCATCTCCTGCCATCCTCATCTCCTGTCCTCTCCTCCTGATAGGCGTCCAATAGCTGCGCCTATCGTTTCAGCCAATCAGGTGATGGGTAACAGACTCGCACACCTGATTGGTGGAGAGGCGGTTCAGTGTTAGGAAAGTGAATATTAATTCACTTTTCTAACACACCTGGGTAGACTGTGAGCGTCAAGCATGGCGCTCGCAGTTCACCTATTTTGAAGCCTATTAGAGCCCATGGCTCTAATCAGGTGCTGCAAAAACACCCCCGCCGCTGTAATTCAGGCGCCCGACACCCAAAAGGGACCAGGCACCTAAATATGAGGGTGCCAGCGGTGGCTATGGATAGATTCATGCTATGCTATGCATGAATCTATCCATTGGTCATAGAGGGTGTGGCTGGAGAGAGGGGGATGGCACCTGTGCACCCTTTTGGATGTACCGCCACTGATAAACACATGCACATTCACATACATACATATGCATACATGCACACGGACATACATGCGCACACACACATGCATACATACATATACATGCTCACACACATACATGCTTACACACACATACATGCTTACACACACACACACACACATGCTCACACACACGCATGCTCACACACACGCATGCTCACACACACACATACAAGCATGCTCACACACATACATGCATGCTCACACACGCACATACAAGCATACACACATACACACATACAAGCATGCTCACACACACACACATACAAGCATGCTCACACGCACATACATACAAGCATGGTCACACACACACGCACATACAAGCATGCTCACACACACACGCACATACAAGCATGCTCACACAGACACACACACATACATGCATGCTCACACACACACATACAAGCATGCTCACACACGCACATACAAGCATGCTCACACACGCACATACAAGCATGCTCACACACGCACACACACAAGCATGCTCACACACACACACACACACACACACACATACATGCATGCTCACACACGCACATACAAGCATGCTCACACACACACACATACACACATACAATCATGCTCACACACATACATACATACAAGCATGCTTGCTCACATACCCATACATACAAGCATGGTCACACACACACACGCACATACAAGCATGCTCACACACACACACATACATGCATGCTCACACACGCACATACAAGCATGCTCACACACGCACATACAAGCATGCTCACACACGCACATACAAGCATGCTCACACACACATACATACAAGCATGCTCACACACACACACATACAAGCATGCTCTCACACACACACACACACACACACATACAAGCATGCTCACACACACATACATACAAGCATGCTCACACACACACAAACAAACATGCTCTCACACACTGTGCCCATCAAATGCTGTTGGTGTGCCCATCAAATGCTGCCACTGTGAATCCCCACCACCCGTTCGCTGTCTGCCCGCCACTTAGTCTGTCTGGGTGGGGCAGCGGGTAACGGCCATGAGTGGGGTCCTCCATGCATCTGCAAAAACACCCCCCGCCACTGTAATTCAGGCGCCCGACACCCCAAAAGGGACCAGGCACCTAAATATGAGGGTGCCAGCGGTGGCTATGGATAGATTCATGCTATGCTATGCATGAATCTATCCATTGGTCATAGAGGGTGTGGCTGGAGAGAGGGGGTGGCACCTGTGCACCCTTTTGGATGCACCGCCACTGATAAACACATGCACATTCACATACATACATATGCATACATGCACACGGACATACATGCGCGCACACACACATGCATACATACACATACATATATGAACACACACACATATACATGCTCACACACATACATGCTTACACACACACACACACACATGCTCACACACACACACGCATGCTCACACACGCACACACACGCATGCTCACACACATACATGCATGCTCACACACACGCATGCTCACACACACACACACACACATACACATACAAGCATGCTCACACACACACACACATACATGCATGCTCACACACACACACATACAAGCATGCTCACACACATACACACATACAAGCATGCTCACACACATACATACAAGCATGCTTGCTCACACGCACATACATACAAGCATGGTCACACACACGCACATACAAGCATGCTCACACACACACACGCACATACAAGCATGCTCACACACACATACAAGCATGCTCACACACACATACAAGCATGCTCACACACACATACAAGCATGCTCACACACACACGCACATACAAGCATGCTCACACACACACACACACACACACACATACAAGCATGCTCACACACACACACACACACACATACAAGCATGCTCACACACACACATACAAGCATGCTCACACACACATACAAGCATGCTCACACACACACACACACATGCATGCTCACACACGCACATACAAGCATGCTCACACACGCACATACAAGCATGCTCACACACACACATACAAGCATGCTCACACACACACACACACACATACAAGCATGCTCACACACACACACATACAAGCATGCTCACACACACACATACAAGCATGCTCACACACACACATACAAGCATGCTCACACACACACATACAAGCATGCTCACACACACACACACACACATGCATGCTCACACACACACACATACAAGCATGCTCACACACGCACATACAAGCATGCTCACACACGCACATACAAGCATGCTCTCACACACACACACACACACATACAAGCATGCTCACACACACATACATACAAGCATGCTCTCACACATACAAGCATGCTCACACACACGCATATAAACACAAATGCAGTAGCTAGTCTTATAAAAAAAACGGCAGACGTTTACAGTACCTTGGCTCTTCCTGCTGGGTACTGCACTGTAGGGGGAGACAAAGAGCACACACTTTACCCTAATGTGAGGAGCTCCCGCACAGAGCCGATTTCAGTTCGGCTGATGATAGAGGAACTCCTCTCAGCCTCCCCTCCTACGGAAGATTACAGGGGGCCTGAGGGCCCCCTGCAGCAAGGGGCCCGGTCGCCATGGCGATCTTGGCGACCCCTATAATTCCGCCACTGACAGCAGTATGCTCTACCCTTGCATTCTAAGTATATAACATTTAAAAAATAAAAAAGGAAGAAGAAACCCTGCAAACCAACTTTCCAGATAAATCTCTCATTCACCAATAGACAGCATCACGCAGGTTTACAAAAGCGGCAAACTGCACTTCAAAAATAAGCCCACGTCACCTCTCTAGTGACTGACAAACTTCACAACATGAAAGTGGTGTACATACCGGAATGTGACTTGATATTCACTTCTTCCAACGCACTGGATGATCTGGTCACAGACTCTGATAAATTCAATCCACTCTAGATAAAATCCAAAATGGAAAGTAAGAAACAGCACAGAGTCACCTGGGTTTAAAAGTCCAAAACCTGTCCTGAAAGGAGGATACAACATTGTAACAAGTTAGGGTTCACTGTCTGGTCACAAGCAAAGGCCAGTGCTCCAAATTTAAAAAAAAATGCTGCCAATCTCTTGTCTGAAAAACTGGCATCCTGGGAGACAGAAGAAAGCTTTTGCAAGCAAAACCTATACATTAAAAAAAGGTAAGGGTTTTTCCTTGGATAGGTTTTTCTTCATAAGCTATAAGGCTTGATTCACACCCATGCATATTTGGTGCTTTTTGCATTCTGCAGATTTTCACTACAGCCCACTTAAAGCAGTTCTGCACACATAATAATACATTTTCCCATTCTGTTGCCTCTAGACCGTACATTTGATAATGCCACATTATTATTATTTTTTTGATTAATCTACCTTTTGTAATTTGTAGTATTTGATTTTCCTCCCCTGCGGCGATGGGCGGTCTCTTGCGGGGATCAGCATCTCTTCCTGCTGAACCCCGCACTGTCTCCTGGGATCTCGTCCAAGTAATCACAGGAGACATTGCGGCTAATGCAGCCGAAATCTCACGAGATTTCGGCTAATACAGCTGAAATCTCGCGAGATTTCGGCTGCATTAGCCGCAATGTCTCCTGGGATTACTTGGACGAGATCCCAGGAGACAGTGCGGGGTTCAGCAGGAAGTGATGCTGATCCCCGCAAGAGACCGCCCATCGCCGCAGGGGAGGAAAATCAAATACTACAAATTACAAAAGGTAGATTAATTAAAAAAAAAAAAAAATGTGGCATTATCAAATGTACGGTCTAGAGGCAACAGAATGGGAAAATTTATTTTCCTGGTGCCTCCATGGCAGCATACCTGTGACAAGCTCCGCCTTGGCTCCTCCCTCAGGACTAGTGAATATTATAAAAGAAAAGGTTAGTACAGCCCCCGCATTCTCCTTTTTTTCCTCATACCTCATGGCAGTGAATCCTGGTCGGCGTCCTTACCTTCTGCAGTCGGCAGCTTCCGTCCGGGTTCAAGCCTCTCCCAGACGCAGTTCCTTCTCTTGGGCAGCTAAACGCGCTTATAAGGTTGGAAGTCCCTTCTGTAGGATCTTTTGGGACAAGCAGTTTGTCTCTTAAGTAAGAGCTTTATCTGCAAGTTGATCAGGCACCAGCTCATTCATGGTAACGGAGGCAGCAGCTATTTCTACATTTCTTTTTTTTTTTCCTCCTTCTCTCTTTTCTTCCTTCCTTTCCTTTCCCTTTTAGGTTTTATATCTTTTATCTTTTCTCTTCCCTCTCTCTTTTGCTCTCTTCCCCTCCCCAACCTTCCATTTCTTTCTTTCTTTCTTTCTTTCTTTTCTTTTGACCTCCCATTTGTTTGTTTCTCTCAGAGAAAAAAACCTCCCTCTTAGCCCCTGCCGCCATTCCCGGCTCCATAGGAGCCGCGCGCGCTCAGCGCCGGCGTTTTATTTAACTTTCGGCGTTCCCCGCCGTGCTCTGCGCATGCGCCGGCGGTGTGAGGCTTCTAGCTTACTGTTCCGCCGATCGGCGCATGCGCAGTGGATTCGGAGGCCGCGGCGGCCATCTTTGATAAGGGCACAGTGACGTTTATGCCCTCAAAATGTCAAAGACAGGATAGAGGCGTGCCCTGCCTCTCCTGTTCTACTGTTTATCTCCCTGATGGCCTCAGTAGGACGCCTGTGGCTGCAGGGAGAACTGCTACTCTGAGCTTTAATATAATAAAAAAAAAAAAAAAGAGAAGATGGGTTAATTAATTAATTAAATAGTATAAAATGACATAAACATATTAAATTATCAAATAAAATTAATAAAAAATAATTAAATAAATTATATTTTATTTACAAAAAATAAAAAATTAAAATATATATATAATTTAACCCCCCCCCAAAAAAAAAAAAGGGACAAGAAGACAAAATGTAGATTTAGACGTATTTTAGATGTATTTATCGAAGTCCCTTTTTCCAGTCAAGGACACGGTTGGTTGATTTTTCTCCTCTAAAACTCTTTTCTTAGCTGCTGCTTCTGCTAATCCGACTAGTATGAGCCATTCGGCCCCCGCACAAGATCCTACTCTACACCTGAGGTAAGGACCTACGTCCAGGTAAGTTGATAAACTTTTAAAAAAACAAAAGAGTGCACTCAGGCTGGTACTTTATGTATTTCAGCCCTGTACGCCAGAAGATGTCTAAGAGGACCTCAAGGCGACATGAAGACGATGATGACTCTAGTCACAGCAGAGACAGGTCGTCCTGGCATGGGGATTATAGAAGTGGCAGAAAGAATCGGCCAAAAAGGCGCCATCACTCATGCTCCCCGAGACCTAGATCTCCAAGATGTCAGGCGTGTGGAGTTGCCCCACTTTCAGACAAACTGATCTGTTTGAGATTGCCTCAGGGACGATGCAGCGGACAGAGAATCTGAAGGTCTGCAAATGGCGGACCTACTTAAGAAAGCAGTAAAGGACTCCCTTGCGGAATTGGTAGCCACAATGACGACGCAACAACCAGCGTCTCCTCCTCAGGAGCAAACGGCTGAGGCTTCCATCCCGGGGCTGTCCACAAGTGGAATTTTTCGTCTGATGTCGGCATCCTCCTCTAAACATCAGGAAGAGAATGCCATCTCAGAGGAATCATCTGATGACCTAGATGCCTCTGGCTTTGCTTTCGCCATGGTCCAGCCTTATGTACAGGCAGCTAAACAAGCGATCGGCTGGGAGAGACCAACACCGAGGTTTAAGAAGTCTAAATCGTACTTCCCCTTTCTCAAACGCCAGATCTCAGTTTTTCCTCTCATGGAGGAGATCAGGGATGTGATTGAGGAAGAGTGGGAAAAGACAGAGAAAATGTTCTCTATTAAATCGGTTGGGAAAGTTATTCCCTCTCTCATAGGCTGATTCCGCAATGCTGGAGGGTTCTCCAGTGGTCGATGCAGCAGTGGTAAGGTTGGCAAAGAATGTCACATTGCCCCTGGAAGACTCAACTTCTTTTAAGGCTCCACTGGACAGAAGGATGGATCTCGATCTCAAGAAAAGCGTACCAGATGGCAGACAACGCCTGTAAACCTGTCATAGCCCTGACATCAGTGTCCAATGCGCTACGCGTCTGGACAGATAATATAGAGTCGGCAATCCAACAGGACATCCCAGAGGAGGATATAATCAAGGCCTTGGATGAGCTGAAGTTCTCAGCAGACTTTATTGGTGAAGCCGCCATCGATTCAATTCCTTGCTCCGCAAGGGCAATGCTCCACACAGTTATGGCCAAATGAGCCTTGTGGCTGAAACCGTGGGCAGCAGATATCGCCTCCAAACAGAACTGGTGCAAGATACCATTTGATGGTGAAGCCTTGTTTGAGGGAAAAACTGGACAAGGACATCTCTCGAGTCACTGGTGGAAAATCAGGCCTGCTACCCCAAGACAGGTGATCTAGGCGCTCCAGGACAATCGCACCCAGATTCCAATACTCCAAGAATAAGGATTACCGATAGTCCAGGCAGGGAAAAGGCTTCAGGCATAATTGGGAAAGCACACAGTCCACGTTCCTCAAAACCCGAAGACAGAGACCAATACCTACCCCACAGGATTCTACTAAATCCTTTTGACGCCTGGCCAGCCCAAGCGATTCCTGTGTGGGCCAAGCTAAGACACTTCTCAAAGATCTGGGAACAAAAGTGCAGGGATTCTTGGGTAGTCTCCACAGTCAAATACGGCCATTTTTGGTCATTCCTAGACAAACCTCCCAAGGTCTTCTTCTCCCTGACAAGGGTGTCAAGGTTCCCCCCTAAAAAACGGAAGTGCTACAGCAATTTCTTCTCTCCTTGCAGTAACAGCAAGCGGTAGTTCCAGTGCCTCCATCAGAGAGATTTTTGGGTTTTTACTCAACCCTGTTTCTAGTCCCCAAGAGAAATGGAGGGTGGAGACCCGTGATAGACCTAAAAAGTCTAAATCGTTATTTCTTCCTAGTAAGATTCAAAATGGAGTCACTACGAACGATTATTTGTGTAGACCAACCAGGGCGCTGGATGTTGTCAATAGTCTTGCAGGACGCTTACCTGCATATACCCATACTCCCTCCTTTCCAGAAGTATCTGAGATTGGCGGTGGGGCAGGTACATCTCTAATTCCAGAGTCTTCCATTGGGCCTCTGCACATCGCCAAGAGTCTTCACAAAGACCCCGATTGTCATCATAGCCCCTCTGAGAGAATTGGGGCTTCGGGTATGCCACTACTTGGACGACCTTCTACTCCTGGCAAAAGACTGTGGAACAGGTGGTATCTATCCCAACCCATACACTTGACGACCTTGATGCTCAGGAGTCTGCATTGGTGGACGAAGAAACAGACACTTCTGAAATCACGCCCGTTAGGGCATGTCGACTGGATCACAATTACTACCAATGCCAGTGCAGCAGGTTGGGGAGCACACAGCAACCGGATCTCAGTGCAGCGTAGATGGTCCTTCCATACAACAGGCCTGGTGTCGAATGTCCTGCAGGTCAGAGCGGCCTACCTTGCGTTACTAGCCCTAAGGTTCGAGGTTACAGGGAAACCTGTTCTCCTCCGAATGGACAACAGGGCTGCGGTATCCTATGTACACCGGCAAGGGGGGACACGCAGCAGGTCCCTCCTGAAGGAGGTGGAACCCATAATACTCTGGGCAGAAAGGAATCTAAAGGACCTGAGGGCAGTTTATCTGCCCAGCCATCTCAACTTGAGGGCCGACCGCCTTTCCCGCAAGTTTGCGGATGCCAACGAATGGTCTCTACACCCGGAGATTTTCGACTGGATAGTGAACCAGTGGGGTCCCCTCGAGCTAGACCTATTTGCAACAGCATTCAATACCAAGCTTCCAAGGTGCATCTCAAGGCTTCCTCAACCCCAAGCGGAGGCATTAGATGCCCTCTCAGCCCCCTGGGCATGCAATCGGGCCTATGCCTTCCCTCCACGGCCTTTCATTCCAAGATTCCTGTCAAGGCTTATGATAGAAACCTCGACAGTGATAACGGTCCTACCGTACTGGCCAACACATCCTTGGTTCCCCACAGCAATGTATCTAAGTACCCGACTTCCAGTCAAGGTTCCAATAATATCTCTTCGCCTCTCGCAAGGATGTCACACCCTTCCAGATCCCCGCAGGCTGGATCTTCACATCTGGCAGCTGAAAGGGAAAGGTTCCAATCTCTAGGGTGTTCCAACAAAGTGATCGCAACCCCACTCAAGGCAAGAAAACCATCCACAAACAAAAGTTCAGGGCCTTCATGATTGGCAGAAGCTGTGATCCAGATTCCCCATCATCCTCTCAAATTCTTGAGTTTTTGCAGGCAGGCCTAGACCTAGGTCTTGCACTAGGTACACTAAAAGTACAGGTATCAGCAATTTCATTGGCAAACCAGTAGAAGATGGGCCGAGGACTCATTAATAATACAGTTCTTCAAAGCTGTCAAAAAGATCCGACCGCCAACTAAACAATCTTTTCCCACTTGGGACCTTGCTATTATCCTAGAGTCCTTAGCCAGTCCACCTTTTTGCCCCTTCGGAGTCAGCATCGCTTTGGAATCTAGCCTAGAAGCTAGCCTTCTGGCAGACGGGTTTCAGAGCTCCAAGCTTTAGGAGCAGATCATAATCATATCATATTCTATCCGGACAGAGTAGAACTCAGAACAGTGCGAGGATTTATTCCCAAAGTCGCATCATCCTTAAACATGTCAGAGCCTTGGGCACTCCCAACATTTTCAGAACAGGACTCTGGTTCTCTTCATGGAAAGATCAGTGTGGCTATAGCTGACAACACTAGTAATTTGAAAACAGCCCACTGTCATACTGCAATGCCACAGTGGGAAAGATTACCCCATCCAAAGAGAAATGTGTGAATGGGGGGGGGGGGATCCACTTTTCCCTCCTTCAACCTGCATGTTAAAGTAAAATAAAAAAAACACCATGTGTATGGCTTGAATAAAACTATGCGAAAGAACACAAATGGACAGTCACTTGCACCGTATAGTTTCTGGTAGTTCTAAAGAAGGTTGTAAAATCACATTGTACAGTGTATGGCAAGCTTAAATGTGCTTACAATACAGAAAAACTACAGAATGCAAGATGTTTGCATTAAATAACACATACTGCACAATATAGAGTATACAGCAGTCAGTGGCGTAACTAGAAACTTCAGGGCCCCGATGCAGGAAACCTTGGAGGAGGGCCACCCCCCCCCCCCCCCCCCGACCTCCGGACAGGGCTCTTTTCTCCGAGCCCGATGGTGGAACACCAGGGCCCAGTCCCAAGTGGGAACCGATTTAAAAAACATCAATTAAAGCCACTGTGCCCATCAAACGCTACCACTGTACCATCAAATGTCACCACTGTGCCCATCAAACTCTGCCGCTGTGCCCATCAAACTCTGCCGCTGTGCCCATCATCAAATGCCACCGCTGTGCCCATCAAATGCTGCCAGTGTACCCAACAAATGCTGCCACTGTGCCCATCAAATGCTGTTGGTGTGCCCATCAAATGCCGCCACTGTGCACATCAAATGCTGTTGGTGTGCCCATCAAATGCTGCCACTGTGAATCCCCACCACCCGCTCGCTGTCTGCCCGCCACTTACCCTGTCTGGGTGGGGCAGCGGGTAACGGCCATGAGCGGGGTCCTCCATGCATCTCCTGCCATCCTCATCTCCTGTCCTCTCCTCCTGATAGGCATCCAATAGCTGCGCCTATCGTTTCAGCCAATCAGGTGATGGGTAACAGCCCCGCACACCTGATTGGTGGAGAGGTGGTTCAGTGTTAGGAAAGTGAATATTAATTCACTTTTCTAACACACCTGGGTAGACTGTGAGCGTCAAGCATGGCACTCGCAGTTCACCTATTTTGAAGCCTATTAGAGCCCATGGCTCTAATCAGGTGCTGCAAAAACACCCCCCGCCGCTGTAATTCAGGCGCCCGACACCCCAAAAGGGACCAGGCACCTAAATATGAGGGTGCCAGCGGTGGCTATGGATAGATTCATGCTATGCTATGCATGAATCTATCCATTGGTCATAGAGGGTGTGGCTGGAGAGAGGGGGTGGCACCTGTGCACCCTTTTGGATGCACCGCCACTGATAAACACATGCACATTCACATACATACATATGCATACATGCACACTCACATACATGCGCACACACACATGCATACATACACATACATATATGAACACACACACACACACACACACACACACACACACACACACACACACACACACACACACACACACACACACACACACACACATACATGCTTACACACACACACACACACACACACACATACACGCATGCTCACACACACGCATGCTCACACACACACAAACAAGCATGCTCACACACACATACATGCATGCTCACACACGCACATACAAGCATGCTCACACACACACACATACAAGCATGCTCACACACATACATACATACATACAAGCATGCATGGTCTCACACACACACACACACACACACACACACACACACACACATACAAGCATGCATGGTCACACGCACATACAAGCATGCTCACACACACACACACACACATACAAGCATGCTCACACACACACACACACATACATGCATGCTCACACACACACATACATGCATGCTCACACACGCACATACAAGCATGCTCACACACGCACATACAAGCATGCTCACACACACATACATACAAGCATGCTCACACACACACACACACATACAAGCATGCTCACACACACACAAACAAACATGCTCTCACACACTGTGCCCATCAAATGCTGTTGGTGTGCCCATCAAATGCTGCCACTGTGAATCCCCACCACCCGTTCGCTGTCTGCCCGCCACTTAGTCTGTCTGGGTGGGGCAGCGGGTAACGGCCATGAGCGGGGTCCTCCATGCATCTCCTGCCATCCTCATCTCCTGTCCTCTCCTCCTGATAGGCGTCCAATAGCTGCGCCTATCGTTTCAGCCAATCAGGTGATGGGTAACAGACTCGCACACCTGATTGGTGGAGAGGCGGTTCAGTGTTAGGAAAGTGAATATTAATTCACTTTTCTAACACAACTGGGTAGACTGTGAGCGTCAAGCATGGCGCTCGCAGTTCACCTATTTTGAAGCCTATTAGAGCCCATGGCTCTAATCAGGCGCTGCAAAAACACCCCCGCCGCTGTAATTCAGGCGCCCGACACCCAAAAGGGACCAGGCACCTAAATATGAGGGTGCCAGCGGTGGCTATGGATAGATTCATGCTATGCTATGCATGAATCTATCCATTGGTCATAGAGGGTGTGGCTGGAGAGAGGGGGATGGCACCTGTGCACCCTTTTGGATGTACCGCCACTGATAAACACATGCACATTCACATACATACATATGCATACATGCACACGGACATACATGCGCACACACACATGCATACATACATATACATGCTCACACACATACATGTTTACACACACATACATGCTTACACACACACACACACACACATGCTCACACACACGCATGCTCACACACACATACAAGCATGCTCACACACATACATGCATGCTCACACACGCACATACAAGCATACACACATACACACATACAAGCATGCTCACACACACACACATACAAGCATGCTCACACGCACATACATACAAGCATGGTCACACACACACGCACATACAAGCATGCTCACACACACACGCACATACAAGCATGCTCACACAGACACACACACATACATGCATGCTCACACACACACATACAAGCATGCTCACACACGCACATACAAGCATGCTCACACACGCACATACAAGCATGCTCACACACGCACACACACAAGCATGCTCACACACACACACACACACACACACATACATGCATGCTCACACACGCACATACAAGCATGCTCACACACACACACATACACACATACAATCATGCTCACACACATACATACATACAAGCATGCTTGCTCACACACCCATACATACAAGCATGGTCACACACACACACGCACATACAAGCATGCTCACACACACGCACATACAAGCATGCTCACACACACATACATGCATGCTCACACACGCACATACAAGCATGCTCACACACGCACATACAAGCATGCTCACACACACATACATACAAGCATGCTCACACACACACACATACAAGCATGCTCTCACACACACACACACACACATACAAGCATGCTCACACACACATACATACAAGCATGCTCACACACACACAAACAAACATGCTCTCACACACTGTGCCCATCAAATGCTGTTGGTGTGCCCATCAAATGCTGCCACTGTGAATCCCCACCACCCGTTCGCTGTCTGCCCGCCACTTAGTCTGTCTGGGTGGGGCAGCGGGTAATGGCCACGAGTGGGGTCCTCCATGCATCTGCAAAAACACCCCCCGCCGCTGTAATTCAGGCGCCCGACACCCCAAAAGGGACCAGGCACCTAAATATGAGGGTGCCAGCGGTGGCTATGGATAGATTCATGCTATGCTATGCATGAATCTATCCATTGGTCATAGAGGGTGTGGCTGGAGAGAGGGGGTGGCACCTGTGCACCCTTTTGGATGCACCGCCACTGATAAACACATGCACATTCACATACATACATATGCATACATGCACACGGACATACATGCGCGCACACACACATGCATACATACACATACATATATGAACACACACACATATACATGCTCACACACATACATGCTTACACACACACACACACACATGCTCACACACACACACACGCATGCTCACACACGCACACACACGCATGCTCACACACATACATGCATGCTCACACACACGCATGCTCACACACACACACACACACATACAAGCATGCTCACACACACACACACATACATGCATGCTCACACACACACACACATACAAGCATGCTCACACACATACACACATACAAGCATGCTCACACACATACATACAAGCATGCTTGCTCACACGCACATACATACAAGCATGGTCACACACACGCACATACAAGCATGCTCACACACACACACGCACATACAAGCATGCTCACACACACATACAAGCATGCTCACACACACACACACACACATACAAGCATGCTCACACACACACGCACATACAAGCATGCTCACACACACACACACACACACACATACAAGCATGCTCACACACACACACACACACACACACACACACACACACATACAAGCATGCTCACACACACACATACAAGCATGCTCACACACACATACAAGCATGCTCACACACACACACACACATGCATGCTCACACACGCACATACAAGCATGCTCACACACGCACATACAAGCATGCTCACACACACACACACACACATACAAGCATGCTCACACACACACACATACAAGCATGCTCACACACACACATACAAGCATGCTCACACACACATACAAGCATGCTCACACACACACACACACATGCATGCTCACACACACACACATACAAGTATGCTCACACACGCACATACAAGCATGCTCACACACGCACATACAAGCATGCTCTCACACACACACACACACATACAAGCATGCTCACACACACATACATACAAGCATGCTCTCACACATACAAGCATGCTCACACACACGCATATAAACACAAATGCAGTAGCTAGTCTTATAAAAAAAACGGCAGACGTTTACAGTACCTTGGCTCTTCCTGCTGGGTACTGCACTGTAGGGGGAGACAAAGAGCACACACTTTACCCTAATGTGAGGAGCTCCCGCACAGAGCCGATTTCAGTTCGGCTGATGATAGAGGAGCTCCTCTCAGCCTCCCCTCCTACGGAAGATTACAGGGGGCCTGAGGGCCCCCTGCAGCAAGGGGCCCGGTCGCCATGGCGATCTTGGCGACCCCTATAATTCCACCACTGACAGCAGTATGCTCTACCCTTGCATTCTAAGTATATAACATTTAAAAAATAAAAAAGGAAGAAGAAACCCTGCAAACCAACTTTCCAGATAAATCTCTCATTCACCAATAGACAGCATCACGCAGGTTTACAAAAGCGGCAAACTGCACTTCAAAAATAAGCCCACGTCACCTCTCTAGTGACTGACAAACTTCACAACATGAAAGTGGTGTACATACCGGAATGTGACTTGATATTCACTTCTTCCAACGCACTGGATGATCTGGTCACAGACTCTGATAAATTCAATCCACTCTAGATAAAATCCAAAATGGAAAGTAAGAAACAGCACAGAGTCACCTGGGTTTAAAAGTCCAAAACCTGTCCTGAAAGGAGGATACAACATTGTAACAAGTTAGGGTTCACTGTCTGGTCACAAGCAAAGGCCAGTGCTCCAAATTTAAAAAAAAATGCTGCCAATCTCTTGTCTGAAAAACTGGCATCCTGGGAGACAGAAGAAAGCTTTTGCAAGCAAAACCTATACATTAAAAAAAGGTAAGGGTTTTTCCTTGGATAGGTTTTTCTTCATAAGCTATAAGGCTTGATTCACACCCATGCATATTTGGTGCTTTTTGCATTCTGCAGATTTTCACTACAGCCCACTTAAAGCGGTTCTGCACACATAATAATACATTTTCCCATTCTGTTGCCTCTAGACCGTACATTTGATAATGCCACATTATTATTATTTTTTTGATTAATCTACCTTTTGTAATTTGTAGTATTTGATTTTCCTCCCCTGCGGCGATGGGCGGTCTCTTGCGGGGATCAGCATCACTTCCTGCTGAACCCCGCACTGTCTCCTGGGATCTCGTCCAAGTAATCACAGGAGACATTGCGGCTAATGCAGCCGAAATCTCGCGAGATTTCGGCTAATACAGCCGAAATCTCGCGTGATTTCGGCTATTACAGCTGAAATCTCGCGAGATTTCGGCTGTATTAGCCGAAATCTCGCGAGATTTCGGCTGCATTAGCCGCAATGTCTCCTGGGATTACTTGGACGAGATCCCAGGAGACAGTGCGGGGTTCAGCAGGAAGTGATGCTGATCCCCGCAAGAGACCGCCCATCGCCGCAGGGGAGGAAAATCAAATACTACAAATTACAAAAGGTAGATTAATTTAAAAAAAAAAAATGTGGCATTATCAAATGTACGGTCTAGAGGCAACAGAATGGGAAAATTTATTTTCCTGGTGCCTCCATGGCAGCATACCTGTGACAAGCTCCGCCTTGGCTCCTCCCTCAGGACTAGTGAATATTATAAAAGAAAAGGTTAGTACAGCCCCCGCATTCTCCTTTTTTTCCTCATACCTCATGGCAGTGAATCCTGGTCGGCGTCCTTACCTTCTGCAGTCGGCAGCTTCCGTCCGGGTTCAAGCCTCTCCCAGACGCAGTTCCTTCTCTTGGGCAGCTAAACGCGCTTATAAGGTTGGAAGTCCCTTCTGTAGGATCTTTTGGGACAAGCAGTTTGTCTCTTAAGTAAGAGCTTTATCTGCAAGTTGATCAGGCACCAGCTCATTCATGGTAACGGAGGCAGCAGCTATTTCTACATTTCTTTTTTTTTTTCCTCCTTCTCTCTTTTCTTCCTTCCTTTCCTTTCCCTTTTAGGTTTTATATCTTTTATCTTTTCTCTTCCCTCTCTCTTTTGCTCTCTTCCCCTCCCCAACCTTCCATTTCTTTCTTTCTTTCTTTCTTTCTTTTCTTTTGACCTCCCATTTGTTTGTTTCTCTCAGAGAAAAAAACCTCCCTCTTAGCCCCTGCCGCCATTCCCGGCTCCATAGGAGCCGCGCGCGCTCAGCGCCGGCGTTTTATTTAACTTTCGGCGTTCCCCGCCGTGCTCTGCGCATGCGCCGGCGGTGTGAGGCTTCTAGCTTACTGTTCCGCCGATCGGCGCATGCGCAGTGGATTCGGAGGCCGCGGCGGCCATCTTTGATAAGGGCACAGTGACGTTTATGCCCTCAAAATGTCAAAGACAGGATAGAGGCGTGCCCTGCCTCTCCTGTTCTACTGTTTATCTCCCTGATGGCCTCAGTGGGACGCCTGTGGCTGCAGGGAGAACTGCTACTCTGAGCTTTAATATAATAAAAAAAAAAAAAAAAGAGAAGATGGGTTAATTAATTAATTAAATAGTATAAAATGACATAAACATATTAAATTATCAAATAAAATTAATAAAAAATAATTAAATAAATTATATTTTATTTACAAAAAATAAAAAATTAAAATATATATATAATTTAACCCCCCCCCAAAAAAAAAAAGGGACAAGAAGACAAAATGTAGATTTAGACGTATTTTAGATGTATTTATCGAAGTCCCTTTTTCCAGTCAAGGACACGGTTGGTTGATTTTTCTCCTCTAAAACTCTTTTCTTAGCTGCTGCTTCTGCTAATCCGTCTAGTATGAGCCATTCGGCCCCTGCACAAGATCCTACTCTACACCTGAGGTAAGGACCTACGTCCAGGTAAGTTGATACACTTTTAAAAAAACAAAAGAGTGCACTCAGGCTGGTACTTTATGTATTTCAGCCCTGTACGCCAGAAGATGTCTAAGAGGACCTCAAGGCGACATGAAGACGATGATGACTCTAGTCACAGCAGAGACAGGTCGTCCTGGCATGGGGATTATAGAAGTGGCAGAAAGAATCGGCCAAAAAGGCGCCATCACTCATGCTCCCCGAGACCTAGATCTCCAAGATGTCAGGCATGTGGAGTTGCCCCACTTTCAGACAAACTGATCTGTTTGAGATTGCCTCAGGGACGATGCAGCGGACAGAGAATCTGAAGGTCTGCAAATGGCGGACCTACTTAAGAAAGCAGTAAAGGACTCCCTTGCGGAATTGGTAGCCACAATGACGACGCAACAACCAGCGTCTCCTCCTCAGGAGCAAACGGCTGAGGCTTCCATCCCGGGGCTGTCCACAAGTGGAATTTTTCGTCTGATGTCGGCATCCTCCTCTAAACATCAGGAAGAGAATGCCATCTCAGAGGAATCATCTGATGACCTAGATGCCTCTGGCTTTGCTTTCGCCATGGTCCAGCCTTATGTACAGGCAGCTAAACAAGCGATCGGCTGGGAGAGACCAACACCGAGGTTTAAGAAGTCTAAATCGTACTTCCCCTTTCTCAAACGCCAGATCTCAGTTTTTCCTCTCATGGAGGAGATCAGGGATGTGATTGAGGAAGAGTGGGAAAAGACAGAGAAAATGTTCTCTATTAAATCGGTTGGGAAAGTTATTCCCTCTCTCATAGGCTGATTCCGCAATGCTGGAGGGTTCTCCAGTGGTCGATGCAGCAGTGGTAAGGTTGGCAAAGAATGTCACATTGCCCCTGGAAGACTCAACTTCTTTTAAGGCTCCACTGGACAGAAGGATGGATCTCGATCTCAAGAAAAGCGTACCAGATGGCAGACAACGCCTGTAAACCTGTCATAGCCCTGACATCAGTGTCCAATGCGCTACGCGTCTGGACAGATAATATAGAGTCGGCAATCCAACAGGACATCCCAGAGGAGGATATAATCAAGGCCTTGGATGAGCTGAAGTTCTCAGCAGACTTTATTGGTGAAGCCGCCATCGATTCAATTCCTTGCTCCGCAAGGGCAATGCTCCACACAGTTATGGCCAAATGGGCCTTGTGGCTGAAACCGTGGGCAGCAGATATCGCCTCCAAACAGAACTGGTGCAAGATACCATTTGATGGTGAAGCCTTGTTTGAGGGAAAAACTGGACAAGGACATCTCTCGAGTCACTGGTGGAAAATCAGGCCTGCTACCCCAAGACAGGTGATCTAGGCGCTCCAGGACAATCGCACCCAGATTCCAATACTCCAAGAATAAGGATTACCGATAGTCCAGGCAGGGAAAAGGCTTCAGGCATAATTGGGAAAGCACACAGTCCACGTTCCTCAAAACCCGAAGACAGAGACCAATACCTACCCCACAGGATTCTACTAAATCCTTTTGACGCCTGGCCAGCCCAAGCGATTCCTGTGTGGGCCAAGCTAAGACACTTCTCAAAGATCTGGGAACAAAAGTGCAGGGATTCTTGGGTAGTCTCCACAGTCAAATACGGCCATTTTTGGTCATTCCTAGACAAACCTCCCAAGGTCTTCTTCTCCCTGACAAGGGTGTCAAGGTTCCCCCCTAAAAAACGGAAGTGCTACAGCAATTTCTTCTCTCCTTGCAGTAACAGCAAGCGGTAGTTCCAGTGCCTCCATCAGAGAGATTTTTGGGTTTTTACTCAACCCTGTTTCTAGTCCCCAAGAGAAATGGAGGGTGGAGACCCGTGATAGACCTAAAAAGTCTAAATCGTTATTTCTTCCTAGTAAGATTCAAAATGGAGTCACTACGAACGATTATTTGTGTAGACCAACCAGGGGGCTGGATGTTGTCAATAGTCTTGCAGGACGCTTACCTGCATATACCCATACTCCCTCCTTTCCAGAAGTATCTGAGATTGGCGGTGGGGCAGGTACATCTCTAATTCCAGAGTCTTCCATTGGGCCTCTGCACATCGCCAAGAGTCTTCACAAAGACCCCGATTGCCATCATAGCCCCTCTGAGAGAATTGGGGCTTCGGGTATGCCACTACTTGGACGACCTTCTACTCCTGGCAAAAGACTGTGGAACAGGTGGTATCTATCCCAACCCATACACTTGACGACCTTGATGCTCAGGAGTCTGCATTGGTGGACGAAGAAACAGACACTTCTGAAATCACGCCCGTTAGGGCATGTCGACTGGATCACAATTACTACCAATGCCAGTGCAGCAGGTTGGGGAGCACACAGCAACCGGATCTCAGTGCAGCGTAGATGGTCCTTCCATACAACAGGCCTGGTGTCGAATGTCCTGCAGGTCAGAGCGGCCTACCTTGCGTTACTAGCCCTAAGGTTCGAGGTTACAGGGAAACCTGTTCTCCTCCGAATGGACAACAGGGCTGCGGTATCCTATGTACACCGGCAAGGGGGGACACGCAGCAGGTCCCTCCTGAAGGAGGTGGAACCCATAATACTCTGGGCAGAAAGGAATCTAAAGGACCTGAGGGCAGTTTATCTGCCCGGCCATCTCAACTTGAGGGCCGACCGCCTTTCCCGCAAGTTTGCGGATGCCAACGAATGGTCTCTACACCCGGAGATTTTCGACTGGATAGTGAACCAGTGGGGTCCCCTCGAGCTAGACCTATTTGCAACAGCATTCAATACCAAGCTTCCAAGGTGCATCTCAAGGCTTCCTCAACCCCAAGCGGAGGCATTAGATGCCCTCTCAGCCCCCTGGGCATGCAATCGGGCCTATGCCTTCCCTCCACGGCCTTTCATTCCAAGATTCCTGTCAAGGCTTATGATAGAAACCTCGACAGTGATAACGGTCCTACCGTACTGGCCAACACATCCTTGGTTCCCCACAGCAATGTATCTAAGTACCCGACTTCCAGTCAAGGTTCCAATAATATCTCTTCGCCTCTCGCAAGGATGTCACACCCTTCCAGATCCCCGCAGGCTGGATCTTCACATCTGGCAGCTGAAAGGGAAAGGTTCCAATCTCTAGGGTGTTCCAACAAAGTGATCGCAACCCCACTCAAGGCAAGAAAACCATCCACAAACAAAAGTTCAGGGCCTTCATGATTGGCAGAAGCTGTGATCCAGATTCCCCATCATCCTCTCAAATTCTTGAGTTTTTGCAGGCAGGCCTAGACCTAGGTCTTGCACTAGGTACACTAAAAGTACAGGTATCAGCAATTTCATTGGCAAACCAGTAGAAGATGGGCCGAGGACTCATTAATAATACAGTTCTTCAAAGCTGTCAAAAAGATCCGACCGCCAACTAAACAATCTTTTCCCACTTGGGACCTTGCTATTATCCTAGAGTCCTTAGCCAGTCCACCTTTTTGCCCCTTCGGAGTCAGCATCGCTTTGGAATCTAGCCTAGAAGCTAGCCTTCCTGATAGCTATAACCTCTGGCAGACGGGTTTCAGAGCTCCAAGCTTTAGGAGCAGATCATAATCATATCATATTCTATCCGGACAGAGTAGAACTCAGAACAGTGCGAGGATTTATTCCCAAAGTCGCATCATCCTTAAACATGTCAGAGCCTTGGGCACTCCCAACATTTTCAGAACAGGACTCTGGTTCTCTTCATGAGCTAGACATTGCCTCCACTTTGAAATTCTATCTGCAGGCCACAGCATCATTCAGGGATTCCATCAGGCTGTTTATAATTCCCTGGGGCAAACACCAAGGCAAGGAGGCGTCAGCAAGAACGATTGCCTCATGGATCGTTAGACTCATCCACAAGGTGTACAGGACAAAGGGGCTGGAACCCCCTTTGGCGGTCAGGGCGCTCTCCACCAGAGCAGTTTCTGCCTTTTGGGCGGCAAGAGCGAATGTGTTAATTGAAACTATTTGTGGGGCAGCGACTTGGTCGTCCCGACATACATTTCTGAAACATTGCAGGGTGGACCCAGGAGCTCTTGCATCGGTGGAGTTTGGCAGACAGGCAGTCACATCAGCCCTCGCTTCTTCTAAATAATAATTTCTTTAAAATAGACTTCTAAGCATCCCACCCATCTCAGCTAGTTATTTGTCACAGGTATGCTGCCATGGAGGCACCAGGAAAACAGAAAATTGTACCATACTTACCGTAATTTTCTTTTCCTGGTGCCTATCCATGGCAGCATACAATCCCACCCTCGGTATTCTATATTACGGAGAATGCGGGGGCTGTACTAACCTTTTCTTTTATAATATTCACTAGTCCTGAGGGAGGAGCCAAGGCGGAGCTTGTCACAGGTATGCTGCCATGGATAGGCACCAGGAAAAGAAAATTACGGTAAGTATGGTACAATTTTCTGTTATTATGTGTGCAGAACCGCTTTAACATGTTTTCATATGGAACACGTTCTGTAGTACAAATCTCCAAAATGCACAGGCGTGAATCCAGCCTAAGTGCCCATGCACACTGCAGCTTCTAAATTTGTCCAAGGTCTGATTCACACTTGTGCAGGTTGCAGTTTGCATATTGCAGGTGTATTTAGCATTTTTCGATGCGCATCTTTAGACCATTTAAACCATCTAATGTAACCAAAAAAAACGAAAATCCCTGGCCCTTTCCAAAAAATGCACAGATGTGAACTACATCCATAGCAAACCATGTTAAATGGACTGTAGGGTGTTTATGCAAAACTGAAAATGCACAAAAAAAAATAAAAAATAAAAAAAGCATAGGTGTGCTTTTTTATGCATTTTACTCCAGACTATTGACTATTAGGCCTCATTTACACTGGCACTGTCAAGGCTGCATCTATAGTCATTTAGAGGAAATTTCTAAATCAAATATAATGGATTTTAAGGCTGGATTCACACTAACGCGTTTTTTGATGCATTTTGCAGAAATGCAGGGACATTTTTTTTTTACATGTGTTCCTATGGAACATGTTCGCATCAATGCATTTTTGTGCCTCTGCATTTTTGGAAAGGGCGGGGCATTTTTTTCATGCAAAATGCAGTGTTTATTCATGTAATAGAAGTCAATGGAGCTGCATCAAAAAACGCAAGCACTGCATTTTTACTGCAATGTGCAGTTTTTTGTTTTTTTTTGTTTTTTTTTTCACTGTACATAGCTGGTTGTCAAGCAACCACAGTGAAGAAAAAAAAATAAAAACGCGGCAAAAACGCATGTCCAAAAACGCAACAAGCACTGCAAAAACGCTCAAAAGCAACATGCATAGATGTGAATCGAGCCTAAGGCCCCCTTCACACTAGGGTGGTTTTCAGGCGCTACATCGCTAAAAATAGCGCTTATGTAGCGCCTGAAAAAAACAGCCCCTTTCACTCCAGTGTGAAAGCCAGAGGGCTTTCACACTGGAGTGGTGCGCTAGCAGGGCAGTGAAAAAAGTCCTGCTAGCCGCATCTATGGAGCGGTTTATTCACCGCTCCTACCCATTGAAATCAATGTGATGCTCAAAATGCATATACAATGCCACCAAGGAGGAACAGGAAGTGAGAAATTCTAAGAAAAAACAAAAACCATTTAGAAGGGAAATCAGCTGATGGGTAACACGAGCTGCCTGTGAGAGAGGGGAGGGACCCGATGACGGCGCCCGTGTGAGCAGATGGGGGCGGTCCCGCTGATCAGTGAGGGGAAAGGACGCTGAGCTCCATGAATGAAGCCGCCCGGACCGTCCTATCCCATCACTAAACAGACGGACTGTACACACGGGGGTGTACACCCTCGGGGTGTTAAGCGGGCAAAAGCGTTGTTCAGAGTCCGTCGACCCCCTCCCCCCCCTCCTCGTATTGTCTCTGCTGCCCTCGTACGAGACCTACAGTGGGCTAGTGCACAGCCAGGATCCAGGACCAGATGGAGTGATAATAAAACAGCGTCTGAAGAGATTCCTGGAGCACTGGCAAACACAGGGGAAGCACTGACTGATACTCCCTTGATGATCCCCTGGAGGCTGTATGGACAGAGGAACGAGATGGACTGAGGATTGAGGACACTATAAGAATATTTATAAGTAACCACCTCCTCCCCAGGTACTTTTTGAACCATTTATGCTGAATACATGTTAAACCTCATTTGAAATGTATTTGAACATTGCCTGTTGAATGCTCTGGGCGGCCCTAGATGAAAAGACTCAGTGTAAGGAGGAGGAGTGGAACAGAGCAAAACAGTGGAGGCTCAGGAAATTGATCCCACACATTTTTGAGAGGGCAGACCAGGATGTAATAGGAATAAGTGGAGCTTAAACATAAATGACTTATAAAACGACATATATCCACAAAAACGATGTATATGACTTGCATATGAAGTATATGGAATGATCGCCGGAAGGTTATGTGTGATAAGGTGTTGCCCTCTTTTTGGAGTCTTGTAAACTTCTTTTTAGAAGAGATCGCAGTAATAGCTCTCACTTAAAAACACAGAGAAAGTAGGCGGGGATCTGGGAGCCGGGCTCTCACCGCAGTGCAGGTGGCACAATCAAAGAAAGACTGAATAAAGATTTTTTTTTATTTTTTTCTCTTAACCCTGGGGAGGCAAAGGACAAAAGGTGGGAACATGAGGGGAAGAAATCAAAAGGCGAATGAATCAAAGGAGAGTCTTAACACAAGTACGATTCAGAAGTATATGAAGGAAATCAGTGTAAAAAGCCCCGGATTAGAAAAAAAGCAGCAGGGGGTAAAGGAGAAGAAGAGAGAAGTAGCTAAGTCAGCAGGGGCCCCGGGAGATAACTCAGGGGAGGAGTTGGACTCAGATTTGGAAGGCAAAATGAGGGGGCAGAGGGATATCGCTCAAATCCCCACAAAAGGTGAAATGCTGGAAATGTTCGCCAAACTAGAGAATACCATCAAAGTAGAAATTTCAAACGTCAGGACGGATATGGGCCATTTATTGAGGAGAGTGGAAGAAGCAGAGGAACTAACAGGTAAACAGGCCCATGAAATATTAGAACTGAAAACGCAAGTTGGGAAACTGCAAACGGACCAGCGGGACATTTTATATAAGCTGGAAGAACAAGAAAACCAAAACAGACGTCAAAACCTAAGGATTAGAGCATTGCCTGAACAACAAGGAGAAGATTTGGGGGTTAAGATGGGAAAAATATTTAACCCTATATTAGGAAGAGGGATAGAAGAGGATTTAAAGATTGAGCGGGTTTATAGGGTGAGGAAACCCCCAGGTCTGAGGGAAGAGGTCCCGAGAGACGTAATTATAAAATTTTGCCTCATTGAAGATAAAGCCAAGATATGGAGCAGGCTCAGAGGGCTGCCCCCGTTACAATATGAGGGAGTATCTTTACAGGTTTTCTCGGACTTATCGGCAGGAACATTGGCTCGGAGGAGACGTTTAAAACCGTTATTAGAACAAATGAAACTGGCGAATATCCGATATAGTTGGGGGTTTCCAGCGGCCCTATTGGTCCAGCGGGACGGAAGAACATTTAGATTAAAATTTCTAGACGAGTTGGAGGTCTTCTGTAATAATCTGGGGATCCCAGTACCAAAGATTTCTAAAGATCCCTAATGGACTTATATAAAGGACATTGATATTGGGAGTTGGATTTGGGGAAGGCTTATACGGTTGTTGATCTCCTTCTCTCTTTTTGCTTTTTTTCTTTTTTTTTTTTTCTTCTCTCTTCTTTTTCTTTGTGGAGGAGGGGGAGAGTGGGGAGGGGAGATGGTGGAAAGAGGGTGGCGGAGGGATCAGGTGGGGCCCCGGGACATCATACCAGGTCTGAGGGGGGACCCTGACACGGGTGGCCGCGATCGGAGTCGCACCCTAGTGGGTAAAAATCTGCAGAATAGAGGGGGTCCTCAGCTGCAGAGTAGAGGTCGGGATTTGGCCAGGGGGGGAGGGGGGGAAGGGGGGGGGAGGGCGGGGAGGGGGAGGAGGCTCCTTGCAGCACCAACTAAGGTAATATGTATTGAGATGAGGCAGAAAAGAAGACGGAAGTATTACATCTTATTGGAAAGCTATAGATGATAGAAGTAAACTTCCTGTCATATAATGTTAAGGGTCTGAATTCTCTGGTTAAGAGGCATAAATTATTGAAGGAATTACAGCAGTACAGAGCGGGCGTGGTGTTCCTGCAGGAGACCCACTTGTCGCAGGACACAAATATCAAATTATATTCAGATAGTTATCCAAATTGGTTATATGGGGACTCGCCTATAAAGAGAGCTAAGGGAGTCGCAATAGGGTTCGAGAAATGTATAAAGTTCACATTGCTTGATAGGATGACAGACCCTGAAGGCCGATACCTGTTTGTAAAAGGAAAATTAGGGGATAAGATTCTCACCCTAGCAAATGTATATTGCCCCAACAAGAATCCCATAAGTTATTTGAAAGCAGTTCTGGGGAAGTTAGAAGATTTTAAGGAAGGGGAGGTTGTCCTTGCAGGAGATTTCAACTTTTGTATGGATCCATCTAGGGATAGTACGTCCCAGGCTAGGGGGCTAAATACGAAAGCATTGAAAATGATTAAACTATGGTTGAAACAACACCAGATGATGGATGTTTGGAGGCTGCAGCACGATAAAATAGAAGATTACACCTTTTTTTCCCCGTGCATGGGACGTACTCCAGGTTGGATCACATACTGGTTGATCACAGGCTATTGGACCTAGTGATGGAAACCAAGATAGGAATAATTACATTATCAGACCATGCCCCGGTGTCAATGAAGATGAGGATGCTCGGAACGCAGAGGCAATCGTTCACGTGGCGATTGAACGAGAACCTTTTGCAGGACGAGAAAATTGCGGAGGCAGTACTAAAGGAAATTGAATTTTATTTCTCCGTTAACGACACAGCTGAAATTTCTGGTGCCTCTCTTTGGGAGGCACATAAAGTATATATTAGGGGCATCCTCATCTCCATGGGCACAAGAAAAAAAAAAGGAAAGACTTGAGAAAATAGAAAACTTAAGAGAAGAGGTATATAAATTAGAACAGGCCCATAAAAAATTAAGGCGGCAACAGCAGGAAGATCTCCACTTATTGGTGATTAAGAGGGATGAACTTAAAGATATGATGGAACAGGAATCAAAGAGGACATTGGACAGGAGAACTAGAGAGAGATACTATCTGGGAAATA